>NC_056725.1:69974615-70079615 GCF_019279795.1 Protopterus annectens
TTTTTCACTTTAACATATGTCTTAGTCATTAACCCAATCCCTTCAGGGCTATCGAACCCACATCCTTTTTGTGAAAACAGCGTGTACTACATATTACACATTCCCTATTCCTTACTGCTCTGGACCCAAGCTGCATATTTAATCACTGCAGGGATATTCAGAACCCCAAGGCTTATAGTCCTGACACATACAAGTCTTTAATTGTCAGGGTGTTCATGTGGTGATCTGTTTTAGGCTTGTCCGCCTGGTGAACGGAACTGCCCTGACCATGTTCAAATGTCAGACAAAGCACATGGACAGAGTTTGTCCATTTTAAACATTTTATCTGTGTTTACAGACACAGGTGTTTGGGCACCTGTCAGCAGCTTATAATGTTGGCAATACATAATATGGGTGGGGGTGGTTACAATACATAATCCACGGTGAGTGGTGTTCCCATTCACATTTGACTATTTCCTGAATTCATTCATACGAGGATTATTATTTTGGACATGAATTAACTATGAATTAACTACAGGTATGCAGTAGTACAGTAAACATATGTGAAGGTTTGTTACAGTAAAAATGTACGGACCTCTGTAATACTCGGGGACTACCCCACATCCTTCACAACATTTCATGCTAATGTACATACTATTATTCTGTGAACTTTTGAAGTTTGTGAGAGCAGTATTTGCATATGTCCCTATTTGTCCACCCATCATTTTAAGCTTTGTCCAGATTTTGTTGCTGTAATAGGTTGAGAGGTGGTGACGGTATGTGATTGAGTTGAATGTATACTGTCGATAATTCAGTGGGAGTTGGGTTACCACCTCTTCCTCTTTGCGAGGGGAAGTCCCACTTTGGACAGTTGTGTCCTGTGACGAAACCTAAGACATGGTAAGTGTCCTGTGATTTTAAGACAAAGGTATATTTCTTATTTTCTTTAATAGTTGCATGATACAGGTATTTTGTATCTGAAACACATAACTATTATTTGGGATAGCATAAGCAATTGAAATGCTATGACATAAGCTTTTATCTTGGCAAACAAGTGTAATTCTGTCCTTTGCACTGGCCGGGGGTATGTTTTATCCTGCAAATTCTCACATTTCTACAAAAGATGTCCCACCTTGGGCATCTGAACAGGTGGCAACCCTAGTGGGGAAACCTGCATGGTGGACAGGTGCTCCATCCTGCATAGTATGTTTTGCATGTCTGTCTAGAAACTGAACAGTACCGTGACTACACATACATGTTTTGTCCAGATGTGTTCAGTACTAGACACCGTGGCGTGTAAACAACTCTGATGTTTCAACAGGTTACTTATCCCACGCGGGATGTACACACATTTTGCCAGAACATGGACGCGCGGGCATTTGGATTTACGTAACTCTGATGGGATGTTTACACATGTGGGATACATATTTGCAATCCTGACACTGCCTAGGATGATACTTCCTACTACATATGGGGAATACTCGCTATGTGTAGGTATACGGCTGCGCAAGGCTGGTAGCTGGATTTGGTGGAGATTCAGACATGGGTGCGGGTTATGTGCTATACAGGGGTTGTTGCGTATTGCATTTGCATGCATGGGTTCTGCATTTGGATGTCCCGGTTCCGCATATAGCATCCTATGTGTATGTGCCAGTTACGTTCCTGTTCATGTGTATAGCACATTTTAATATTCATATGTTTGTGTGAGTTTGGTATACAATTTGGACTGTCAGGTTTCTTCACGGTTGTTATATGGCCACAACTGCCCAGCTGTGTACTATCACTACCACTGTGGGACTGCTGGTGACCCTGCCCATGGGGCTAGACATGTGTATTGGCGGCGCGCTGACATGATGCGCTTCACTTCCACTGGGTATAGCTACTTACAGTGCAGTACATTATGGACACACGATTTTAAATATCATTTGTTCCATGGACGGTAACTCATATTGTGTTGCGTGCATTTCTGTTTGGTTCTCAATTTTGTGTGTCTGGGAACTGTCTTGCATGCTTTGCATACGTTTCATTATCCACGGACACTGATAGGTGCGATTACTATTGCAGGCGGACTATAATATTCAGCAGTTTAGGTTGCTCATCGACAGCCGACATTGACACGCCTCTGGGCGCAGCTTAGTAATGCCCCATGCACTCGCGCACGTGTCCTATGCACATGGATGTGGTGGCAGCGCACTTTCATTAATATGCATATGGCACTACTACACCATATATACGCCGCACGGCCGGCACAGGCCTTACACCGGCCTTGCGCCGAGCTTCATGAATCCGGGGGACAATAGCAAAAATCCATCGTACTTCCTATGAGAATACTTCACTAAAGTAATAAAAAATAAATAAATAATAAAATATTCACATTATGTGTTCATATTTAAAAGTGTATCCTCATTTCAATACATTTATAACACAAATGTTGATTATCGAAATCTTTTGTAGTGGCCACGAAGCACAAGAAAGTGTTACACTGCCAGCCCAGCTAGCTGGAATTTTGTAAATAATTATATGTTACTTGTGAATATTGCTATGAGTTATACAGAACTGTATGTTATATACTGAGCTTCAAGAATGTAACCACAGTGTACCCTACTGGAAAAGAACAGAATGTTTTACAATTGTGTTTACCTCTCAGTTTCACTGAAACAGACACAATGACTAGAGCTAGAGGTTTTCCTGTTGTCTTGAAACAGAAATAATTACTAGGTTTGTAATGTAAAGTGTTTTTATTGGTCGGTGACTTCCTAGCAGCTGTACATCTCAGAGATAAGCATTTTTGACACAGAGGTGCTAAATTCATAGGTTCATAGGTTCATAGGTTTGTACAAGGCTATCAGCCCAAAGGCCTATACAAGCCTAGCCATAACAACTCACTGGATATTTCTTCCCATGATATTTACTTCCCTGGACACCTGTCTAGCAGGGTGACTGATGTGATTCCCGGGGTGAATTTCTTATCTCCTATCCAATTGTCAATGTTCCTTTTGAAGTGGGCCAAGGATGCGCTCTGCTTGACATGTATGGGCAGTCTATTCCAGAGTACGGGGAGTCTCTGGATCAGGAACCTATCCCTCCAGCTTGTTTTGTTCATTGTGATGACAAGGTTCAGATCCCTGGAGCTTGTGGCTCTGAGGGATTGAGATTTCTTTAAGTGGAGCATGTCCAACAGCTCAGGGTTTGACATGGCCTTGTATGTTAAGCAGAGATCGCCACTGACTAGACGATATGCCACAGAGTATATCTGGAGTTTTTTTAGATGGTCAGCATAGGGCATCTGCTTTAGGCCTGTGATTCTTTTAGTGAGGTATTTCTGCGGCCTTTCCAGCTGTTGCAGATGTCTTGTGAGGTACATACCAAATGGGGCATTGTACTGTATAATGGGTCTAATGAGGGATGAGTACAGTGGGACAGTGACCTCATTTTTTTCTGGATGAAAAACCCTTAGTGATGAGGTGTGCCACATAGAAGGATTTCTTGACTGTTGTGGCAATGTGGTTATCGAAGGTGAAACCACTGTCCACCTGTGTCCCTAAGTCTCTCATCACACTTTTGGTGTTTAGTGTACTGCCACCTATGTGGTAATTCATGGGTACATGGTTTTTCCCAAAGGGGATATCTATACATTTCCTGGCATTAAGCTTGAGCCCATGGCTCTGGCACCAAGCATATGTTTCTGTAAGGCCCTTTTGTAGAATATCCACATCATTTGGAGATTCAGTAATGGCTCCCAGTTTGCAGTCATCTGCAAACTTTGTTAGCCAGAGTCACTTAATGTTGGCCTGTACTTCAGAGAAGTAGATGCCAAACAAGAGCGGTCCCAGGACTGATCCCTGAGGTACTCCACTTGTCACTTGTCTGGAGCTGGATTTGGAGTTGGCTACTTTTACAGTCTGGGTTCTGTCAGTAAGCCAGTTGGCAACCCATTGAGTGACATAGGGATTTATGCCCAGGTTAGTAAGTTTATCTATGATTCCAGAGTGAGGGATGGTATCAAAGGCCTTGGCAAGGTCCAGATAGGCTGTGTGGACTGCCTTACCCTTGTCCATAGCTCTGGAAACTGATTCAAAGAAGTCAATCAGGTTCAGGAGACAAGACCGGCCCTTCACAAACCCAAAATGGGTGGGGTCCAGTGTTTGAAGGTTGCCAATGTCTTGGTTTATAAGTTCCATGATAATGTGTTCCATGCCCTTGCAGATCAGGCTCATCAGACTGATGGGACAGTAGTTCCTGGTATCCAAAGTAGATCCCCCCTTGTGGATTGGGATAATTGTAGCTGTGTGCCACTCAGTAGGCACAAAGTCTGAGGTGAAGCTATGATTAAGCATGACACTTAGGTGAGGTGCCAGTTCATTTTTTAGTTCATGTAGTACACAGCCTGGGATGTCATCTGGTCCCATGGATGCCGTATTCTTAGCTTTGGAGAGTGGGATTTCTACCTGTGTGGCCATAATTACTGGAATTTGTCAATCTTTTGGTATTGAGATGGAATCTTTAGGGGGTGAGAGGTGAAGTTTGCACTAAATCGATCTGTCAGGATACTGGCAATATCCTTGGGATCAGTATATTTAATGCCATTCTGTTGTAGCTCAGAGCAGATCTGAGAATTGCCATTTATATTCTTGACATAACTATAGAATGCTTTGTGGTTGTCTTTGGAATTTTATTTTCATAATTAGCTTTGGAGGATTTTATGAAGGATCTCAGCTTCTTACTGAGGTTGGTAAGGGAGTCTTTTGCATCCCTGGGATTTTGCTCTTTTCTGCAACAGTTTCTTCCTCCTGTTGTATAGTTTGTTAATGGCAGGGGACCAGCAGATTGGCTTTCATTTTTTGGAGGAAAGCGTCTTGGTTCTATTTGGTATGGCACGATTCATACATGAGTGGATGTGCTCGTACAGTGCCTTAGTGTAGGATTCAGCAGTCAAACATTTAGCTCTGATCTGTATGGATGTCATGATGTTTGTCACTTCTGACTTGAGTAGCATGAAGTTGGCTTTGGAGAAGTTTTTTACGGAGGTTTCCTTACTGGGGGTGGGGAAGGGATGTGGATGTCAAGGGTGATTAGCTTATGGTCAGACCTGACCAATGGGGGGGTGACCACTGGTGTGGAGCATCTATCTCCCATGGTGGTAATGACCAGGTCTAGGATATTGGAGCCCTGGTGGGACAATGGATTAGTTGATCGAGTGTGTTGAATGCATGATTTCCAAGAATCATTGGGAAAAGTTGTTAGTACTCGAGTAGTTTTCCCAGTTAATGGCAGGGTGGTTGAAATCATCCAGTATTAGGGTATTTGGTTGTATCTTAATATTTTCCATTATGTTTAGAAAGGTGTAGTGAGAATCTTGGGGCATGGAGGGGGATCTGTAGCAAGCTACAATTTGGATTGCAGTCTTACCTAGTGTTAGTTGCACCTGGAGAATTTCAGATGCATTGTGTTGGGCAACTAGCCTGGAGGTGTGAATATCCTTGGTGAATATGGACACTCCTCCACCTTTACTGTTTCAGTCTTGGTTTGGTGGCCGAAAAGTGTGGTAAGGGTTGTAGCCTGGTATTGCAGGGATGCTCTCTGGAGCCTTGAACCAGGTCTCAGTTACTGCACAGATATCAATGGTCTCCATTTTTCGGAGTGCCCTGAGAGAGTGTGAGCTGTGTATCTGTTTAGCCTGGGAACTGAAGATAGGTGACAAAGAGTGATGTCATACAGCTGACCAACCAGTTATGTTTTGATATTAATTTGGGAACTGTCTCGGAGACTGGATATTTTGTATTTGTCTTTGGACCTGGAAACATCCTTTCTTCACTTGCCTTGCTAATAGTAAGTAATCAGAGTACAGTAATCTCTCTTAGATATAGATAGAAATATAGTAAAGATTAGTTTAGATGTTTTCTGTATTTATTTGTGACTGTCCTGCAATGTTTTAAAATATTTCCTGTGATTCTGAACTCTGTAGTCACTGTGCTGAGTTATTGAATATTGTCTTGTTCTTTTATTATTTATTATTAAATATATTTAAACCTTTTATTGTGGCTGGTTTGTTTAGAGACATTTAAGCTCTTAGGGTACTTGCATATGCATCTGGTGACACTGTATAGGCCACTCCTAAATAGCCTTGGCCTTGGTCACACTTACCATTTGGATAATAGTAACATTACACAGTAGGATTTGTCACCCTTTGAGAAGGGCCTTAAAGTAGCTCATAAGGGGTTCTGGTGGCAATGATAACTACCTTATGGTCTGGGGAGAAGGGGGCATAGTTAGTAAGCCTGTGCCAGCCTTTCTCGGGTGTGTGTTTGCATATAAATCAAATCTCAAAGAGTGTGTGTGTGTGTGTGTGTGTGTGTGTGTGTGTGTGTGTGTGTGTGTGTGTGTGTGTGTGTGTGTGTGTGTGTGAGCTATCTAGGCAGGGGCATGAAGCACTGGTTGGACAGAGAGAGAGTGTTAGAAGGACTTGGCTTGGTACCCTGGCTAAGGACTCAACTCTGTAGCTGTGCCAGAGAGGATTCTTATTGGAGATCTGGAGAAAGAGGGAGAAACCAGCCCTAGACTGACTATGATCTCTGTGTGCTCTTAAGGGAAATTGTACTTTACTGTGTGTGTACTTGTCATCTTCCCAATGTGTACGTCCCACACTGGTGCTAGTGGTAAGGGTTAGGCTCCTTGATTACTGGGCCAGTGCAGGGGGCATCACAGAAAGGCATGAATTTTAGCATAACAATAGCAGGTACTGACTGTGTGTGCTATTCTTTGCCTAGAGTCAGGAAATACTGTGCACGTCTCCATCTGCCAGCACCATCTGCAGGTGGTGTTTCTCCCTCAGACTCCTCATCTGTACCTGATGCTGTTGCTGCTGGCCCTGCCTGTGTTTCTTGAAAGTGTGGTCCAAATCCTTGCTGTCCTTGTTGAAGCTGTTTCCTGAGTATTATGTTGTGTAACATGGCACTGACTGTATTTCATCACAGGTGCCTGAGTCATACTGCAGTGCACCTCTAGATGTATATAGGCAATGGGAGCCTGATTTCAGCAATCCATACACAAATTCTATAATATTCATAGTTTGAATGTGGGGCTTGTTGTATCCTTGTTGAATGAGTTATGTGGGTGTTATGAGCCAGGGCTCAAGTGCATAACCTGCATCCCCCACTAGATGCACGTGAAGAATGTCACCATGGCAAACCTGGCGTACAACTGACAAGTGTGCCATATGTGTGAGTCATGGAAACTGCCTGAATTACTTGCACAGATACTGTAGATGATCCCTTGGGCATTGCAGATAACCTGACAATTTTTCTATTGATGTACCTCCTTCTCTGTTCCCCAGCTGGAGTTTTTATTTCTGTCTGTGTACAGTCTATGTCCCCCAACATGTCAGGGAAGTGCTACTGTATAGAATTCCTGCATGGTTCTTGCTCCCTCCTGTGGAATTTGTGGGAAACAGATAAGCTCCCTTGCTTGTAGTAGCATTTCGTTTAAAAACTGATGTGATATTCTGTAGGTTGATGCCTGTGGCACCCCTAATATATTCCCTGTGGATCCCTACAAAGTACCAATAGCTAGCATATGTAATGCTAAACATACCTGTGTTTTCATTGAGATAGGTTCTTCACAATTTCCTTGGGGCCTGAGGTGTGGGCAGCAGAAGCTGCATATTTCCTCCCTTGTTTCACTGTCCACCCTGTATCTGTCAATAATTTCTGTGTCATGCAATCCCATGATAAGTCTAGACCTGGTCTAAACACCCTTCTTCTTCTTACCCAAGGTCTAGCAGGAGCAACAGCAGCAACAGCCTGATTTAAAGCCTGTTGCACATATAGCATAATGGTTTACTATTAGATTTTTGAAGTGAACTCCGTCGACTGCACTGTTGTCGATCATGGAAGTTCGAAAATGGTAATCTCGAACATGAAACGTCAACCTAGGAACGGTTTTAACATGGGTCGAGATAGGTGTTCAGTGTTATCGCCGAACTACAAACCTCTCTCCTATCTTGACCCATGTTAAAACCTGTTCCTAGGTTGGGTTTTGGTGTTCGATATTCCCGTTTTCGAACTTCCGTGTTTGACAACAGTGCAGTCGACGGAGTTCGCTTTGAAAATCTAATAGTAAACCAGCATAACAATACCAGCAGCGACCCCTAATCTGATACTCATTTTTTTCTAAGTATAATTGTGCCTGTATTCCAAAGAGTTTTGGTGTATAAGGCAAAGGTCTACAATGAGTGTACATGATTGCTTTACAGCTTCCTGAATAGCTTCGCCATGTTGGATTGGTTAATTAGCATGTACTTTAGCTTTATACTTTCATTAGTATATTCTGCCATTTAGCTGTGTTGACGACTCTATATGTTGTGAAGACCCACTTAGTGAGTACCAAATGGCATGCTATTGTGTTGACTGCACAGCATGCCTACAACACAATAGCTACACTTCGTGAAGCTGT
Organism: Protopterus annectens; assembly: GCF_019279795.1. NCBI lineage: Eukaryota > Metazoa > Chordata > Ceratodontiformes > Protopteridae > Protopterus > Protopterus annectens. Next base: position 69,983,046 of record NC_056725.1, read on the forward strand.
TAATCGATCCAGCCCTACATATTTGAATTTGAACTCACTTTTAATATTTTTTTTTTTTGTGTGTGGCGTGTCCCAATTTGCACTTTGGTCCTTTTTCTCAAGTAAATAACTATACATTTTATTTTGATTATGATAGATATAGCCCTTTTATGTAACATTGTAAAAAAGTTCTCATGTTTGTACTTAGGATAAAAAATTTGTACACAATGGAGTGCTACTTAATGAAATGCTTGGGGTTAAAGTTTATTTGGCTGGCAAAGCTAGTACTTCAGTCAATGAGGTTATCGATAACTATATAAAATATCCACCTCTTCTTTACAATGCTTTACTAACTGGAAAACAGACTGAAGTCTAATCACTCATATGACAGTACAATCAGTATAGACTCCCAGTATATTAAAACAAGTTCAGAAAAATTAGGGTATCCTGGAGCATATGAAATTATTAAAAATTAATTTGGCAAGAAGCCACTTTTTAAAGCTGATAATCTCAATTCCATTCTTGAAAAAGGCAGAGATGTTAAGATGAATGACATCAAATGACACGGGTATTCAGACTAACAAGTCAAAGGTATCTACCTCTATGGGTTTTTTTAAACGTAGATCTGTTGCTTTCACTATGAGAGGAGAAAAAAGTGGATGCGCCAAGTATTGAAGTCCCTGAACTGTATACACTGAAAAAGACTTGCCAAATAATACTTTTCCCCTGCACTCCCAATGTGAGACGGCAAGCCCCCACACCCCTGAACTTATATCTACCAACTTCGAGGTTGAATTACTTAAAAAAGAGGGAAATTCCCCCCAAAAGGGAATCACTTCCAGCACAACTCGCCAACAGTGATTTCTTATCAAGGAACTCCAATTGTCAGTGAGTTAAAGCTCAGGCAGTTGAAGCTCAAGAGGACAAGCTTGTCTACCAGTAGCATAACCAGATTTGTCACTGATAGTCATTTTATATGCATATGAAAACAGATAGAAGACTTGTCATTTCTGACAGGGGATATGATATGCTTAGATTAAACTAGACACACATACAAAAAAAATACTGACAGCTAGTTTTAGAAGCCAATGCCCTTCTCGGTATAAATTAACTTATAAGTATTAAATCTGGACTGGAATTAAGTGTTTACAATAATCTTATTTTTTAAGGTAATTTATATGTATGGTGTGTGTGTGTGTGTGTGTGTGTGTGTGTGTGTGTGTGTGTGTGTGTGTGTGTGTGTGTGTGTGTGAGAGTGTGTCTGTCTGTGTGTATTTGTGTATGTATGTATTTATGAATGTGTTTTTAAGATTTCTGACATATTTTAGGTGGTTTTATGGTTTTATGTCATGTGACATTCTGGATTTTGACAGTCTGTTGAGAGGAAAACATCTGTTCTTCTCTTTGTGCTTTAACCGGTCTTATTGAGTATATATTTATATATATATTACTATAGCAGAATGCACAAGCATACAAGCATCAAAACAAATGACTGATGCCACTATTTTGAAACATTTCTTACCAGAAAACCTAAAACATCCAAAACAACTAATGATTGTGAAATCAAAACAAACAATAGTGTCTTTATTCTCCTTGTAGCAGTTTACCAATGCATGCTAATAATAACCCTAACCCTGCCTTGCCATTGCCCTAATCTTACACCCTACCTTAAAAAAAAAAAACTTTCTGTAAACTACCACTGTACTACTATTCACACCACCACTCATGTCTCACCCACACTCAGCTCCCCTCCCACCAGCTCAAGAACCATCCCTATGCACCCCCCACATATTCTACCAACTATATTACTCAAACAAAAAGCATCCCTACAACTTAACATAGTAACCCTACCACCATACCTATTACCCACAGAGCACAATCATAAAGTTTCTCTTATAGACAAACACATTCAAAAACTGAGAAAACTAATACTCTCATGCTATCAAAACTAGCTCTAAGTGGTGACATCCACCCCAACCCTGGCCCTACCATCTCCAACCCCAGTCTTCATAATCAGACTAGAAACCACAACTTCTCCCATATTACAGCCAATAGAAAGCCAAGTGACTTCCTTCTACTATGCCTAAATATTAGAAGTATATCCAACAAAGTCCATGAACTCCATGCCACCATAGACTTGTACTCCCCAGATATAGTCATCCTGACAGAAACCTGGCTAAAACCTCACATTACCAGTGAGCAAATACTCCCTAAAGGTTATGGCATACTAAGAGTAGACCGGCTAAACAAAAAAGGAGGTGGTGTAGCTTAAACAGCATCTAAACATCCAGACCTTAAAATCATCAGCTCTACAAATAGGCAATGAAGAAATAATATATACCAACCTCAAAATTAACCAAAACAAAACCATCAACATAATTGGATGCTACTTCCCACCTGGCCAAAACATCCCTCCCCTAGAAAACCTCCTCAGCTGGTCTACCCACCATCTCCCCCAAGAAACTATCATCTTAGGTGATTTCAATATTGACTGGCAATCCTGTTCTGGCAACAATCCAACCCATCATGTACACCTTCATGGTTTCACTCAACTAGTCCAGTCATCAACCAGGATAAATAAAAACTCCACCAAGCACACTACCCTGGATTGGATGCTAGTCAGTAAGAGCCCCAGTCATATATAACAGGCTGCTTATCAGATAGCCTCAGTGATCACTCCCCAACATTCCTACTCAAAAAATACCTATACCAAGCTAAACCTGTCATCTACTGTCAAATACATAAACAACTAAACTTTAACCCACTCAAATTCATCTCATCCCTCAAAGAATGTAACTGGCATCCTCTAAAGTACCTCAGTCTAGATGATGCAGTTGAATTTTTTAATACTACCTTCCTGAACATCCTTAATTACCATGCCCCCATAAGATTCTCCAGAACCAAAGCACAACCCTCCCCATGGCTACAGAAAACCACTAAGTCAGAAATGAAAAACAGGGATAAAGCCTGGGAGCACTGGTGCAAAACCAAACCCCCCTCAGCTAGACAGAAATTCCTAGAACTACGCAATAGAGTCAAAAAGCTAATAAAACAGGACAAATCGCAATACTACCAGTCTGCCCTAGTCTCCTCACAACACAGCCCCAAACAATTCTGGTCCTCCATAAACTCCATCCTCCACCCAGGTAAAGTCAGTACCCCTCCTCCTAACATCCCTCACTCCTCAGAAAATATTGCTACCTCATTCAACACACACTTCACCCAAACCATACTATCACTAGCTAAACAACACAACCCCCTCCTCTCCAACCCACGCCTTCAACTAGTAATCTCCCCACTGCCTTCTCTTTTTCTCCTGTACCTACCTCCAACATAAAAAAACTCTTAACTAAACATAAACCCACCAAATTAGCAGCAGACAGCCTCCCAAGTGAATACCTACAAATCGCAGCTGATGCTCTGGCCTACCCATTATCCATCTTGATTAACCGATCTCTGTCAGAAAGTTACGTTCCCACACTGTGGAAAGTATCACATATAATTCCCCTCCACAAAGGCAGACCCTCCACAGAACTAACCAATTACTGCCCCAGAGCTATTCTCTCTCCACTCTCCAAAATACTAGAGAGATGCATACACTCTCAGGTATCAGACTGCCTCCTTACTAACAACCTCCTTTCCAGTACTCAGCATGGTTTCCGACCAAACCATAGCACCACCACTGCCTTACACTCCTTTACTAACACTATCCTTCAACATAAAAATAATGGCTATCTCTCCTCTGCTACTTTCCTAGACCTATCTAAAGCATTTGACATGGTCCCACACAAACAACTTATCTCTGTCCTCAATAACCTATCCTTCTCACAATCGGTCACCAACTGGTTTCAGAGTTACCTGTCTGACCGCCAACAATCTGTTGTATGGCAGAATGACATATCTCCCCAACTAACTGTCTCCATAGGGGTTCCCCAAGGATCCATCCTTGGTCCCCTACTCTTCTCTGTTTACACCAATAATCTAGCCTCTGCCACCAAACACGGCACACTCATACAATACGCAGATGACTCGACCATCATCTGCTCAGCCCAGTCCCTACCAAAACTGCAAAAAGTCACACGGGAAGCCTTTTCCTCTGTTGAAACATGGTTATCCAATGCCTGATTAATACTCAACCCAAACAAAACTAAACTACTCATCTTCCAACCCACCAAACATACTCAAAACAACTCTCACTTTAACATCACGGCAAAAGACAACACCACTATATACCCAACTGAACACACCAAATTGCTAGGAGTGGAAATAGACAATAAACTAAAATTTGACATTCACATATCCATGACTGTAAAAAAAGTCCACAAAAACTAGGAGAGTTATACAGAAATAAGCAATTTCTCACCAAAGCAGCAAAGATTTCAATAGCAAATTCCCACCTTATCTCCACCCTACTTTATGCCTCTCCAATATATACCAACCTAAGGCAATGTGATCTAAACAAGCTAGAGACCTGCTACAACAAAATCGCCAAATTCACCACAGGGGCATCCTACCGTAGTCACCACTGTCTCTCACTTGCTGAACTGGGCTGGCTTGAACTCCCTCACCTCCTTCAGTGGTATCAACTCTCACTCGCCCACAAACTAGTAAACCATCCACTAAATGTCCCATCCCTCCAGAATCTACTCCAACCCTATCACACCACCAGACCACTAAGATCCAGCAGCAAAAATCACTTGCAGATCACTAAAGCCAATAACTCTGCTGGTGAAGCACTCATCTCTTGCGCCATAGCCAAATTATGGAACTCACTCCCACCCACAATTACCTCCATACCATCATGCACCCACTTCAAAACTTTACTAAAAGCGCACCTAAAAACATGCTGGCTATGCCCTTGCAACTCCCACTCTAATATCACCCACCCCATCCAACCACTACCTTTCTTTCCACTCCACTAACTACCTTGATTATAGCAAGCTCAGATGCTCATAAGCCAGTACTTATTATACAGCAGGAACTTCTTCTTGTAACATTTGTTAATGTCTGTTATGTACTTCATAGATAATGATTCTAGTTGTCTGCTGATGTACTATGCTCTTCATCTGTAAATATGTTGTAAGTAATTGCTATGTAAATTGTTATTCACTATGTAATCCAATGTATATACAGTCTGTTTATTTTAACTGTGGAGCTTTTCTCCCCGGGCCTCCGCTGAAAATGGACCTACGTCCAGTCGGACACTCCCGGTCAACAAATTTAAATCAATAAATAAATAAAAATAAATAAATAAATAAACACTGCCACTGTACAAGACACTTAGACACATATCACCTTCACCAGTACACATGTACAGCACTCTTTCCCCTAATGCAAAACATTTGGTATATCTGAAAGTTTTGTTATTAAAACCCCGACTCACACTCATCTTATAGACATGCACTGAATCTTTCTCCATCTGACATCCGCAGCACTCAAAACAAGACTGCTTTTGAATAATTTTCCAAGCCCTGTACTATTGCACTCTGTTGGAAAACTATTTGACTGAGTGATGTGAACTCAAGCTAAATGTACGTGTTTTTGTGCACAAATAGTAGAATGAATCACACATTCATTACATCATGTTCTTGAGTCTGTGTGTGTTTTCTTTTACATGCACAACTGTGTGTACATTAAAATCTGTTTCTTTTTTTCATTGTTTTACCTTCCTGAAAGCAGCTAAATTAGACCATCAAAACTGCAATGTCTTCAACGTCAAATTTCTGTTAATTATTTCAAAGGTACTCATCCAGTCTATTTTTAAACATTTTTACTGAACATGATTGTTTAACCATCAATGGAATTTTAATCCACAACCCATGTATTCTAGCAGTGTGGCTAAAACATTTCTGCAGGACTGAAACAAGATCAGGATACTGGAAAAAGGGGTGAATGTTCCAGTTTAGGTGGAATACAATTCCTGTTTTTTGAGACAGTCTGCACCCTACAGTATCATCCATGGGAACTTAATCATGCCTCTTAATGTATGAGCTTTAAAAATTGTAACAGTGACATTTAGAAAATCATATTCAAGGGCCAGAATTTGTTTATTTATTTGCAATTTGTTAATTGGGAAAGTACACTGCGCCATTCAGAGCCAGTTTTCAGTGGAGGCCTGAGAAGAAAAGTTCCTCAGTACAATAATTAAAGTATTTTATACATTGGTAATATACAACTAATAAATAATTAGCTTACAATGTGAAAAACACAGCTAAGGAGTATTTTCTTATTTTTCAGAATAGAATGCCTTCAGATACTCAAATGGATATTGTCAAAAATAATGAATATTTGTATATGCTTAATCATTTAATAATATACATAACCTTAAGCACATATATCTTAAAAAAAAGATTACTAAATTTAGGAGGACTAAGGCTAAATTTCACGAACAAAGTTATAGTGCTATACCTAAATAATAGCAGATGAGATATATGCAAAGAATCACCCATTTGGAACTTCTAGATGTGTGAGATATTTAACACAGGATGCTAATTCAGAAGTTGAAGAAACAAAACAAAGGTACTTTATGGAAGCATTTGTGTTACCACCTTTTCAGATATCCAAAATGGGACATTTTCTGTAAAAGGGGATTTTGGAGGGCAAACCATACCCACAGCTAGTGCAAAGGACAAAACTTCACTTGTTTTAGAAAATAAAAGCTTATTTTTGCAGCATTTGAGTTGCTTATGTTGCCTCATATAACATTTTGGGGTTTCAGACACAAAATAATTGTTGTATGTATGTATGTATTAAAAGAAACTTTAGATAAGCTTTTGTCCTAAAATCTCAGGACTTCTGTCCCATTTTTTTAGTTTTTTCATATAAGACAACTGCCCAAATAGGGAATGTCCTTACAGAGGGACAGGTGGTAAAACTAGGAAGACAAAATAAATATTATACCATGACCCCCCCCATTAATATTCCAAAACGTGCATGCTGATTGGCCAGCGTGCACGTTGTAAATCGACATACTAATGGAAAAAGGTCCGGTCCCCAGACTTTTTCCATTAGTATAAGTCTCTTTTAAAACACTGTCTCGCTATGTTAAAAGAGTTTAACATAGCGAGACAGGTTTAATAAAAGCAACGGAGATCTCCGTTGCTTTTTTTAAAGCTGTCTCGCTATGTTAAACTCCTTTAACATAGCGACACAGTGTGTAAAAAGCAACGGAGATCTTGCTTTCTCCGTTGCTTTTTTTAAACCTGTCTTGCTATGTTATACCCATTTAACATAACGAGACAGGTTTAAAAAATGGAGAAAGAAAGATCTCCTTTGCTTTTAACTGTTCCGCTATGTTAAATGGGTTTAACATAGCAAGACCGCTTTAAAATAAGCAATGGACATCTCCGTTGCTTATTTTAAAACTGTCTGCTATGTTAAACCCATTTAACATAGCAAACAAAAGCAACGGAGATCTTGCTTTCTCCGTTGCTTTTGGCCACAGCTCTGATGTACTGCGTAAGCATGCACAGTACATCAGAACTGCCGCGGATACCAGACAGCTGCAGAAGGGCAGCAAAAAGGCATTATACAATGTCATTATTTAAGAAAAGTAATTATTTCTTTTCTTAAATAATGTCATAGTATAATAGCAATAACCCACTTCTGGGTGAAGGTAATGCAGGATTTACCCACAGTTGTCTTTGTTTGGTCCCTTGGGCTTTGCCCTCGGGACCAAACCACGCCAACCGTGGGTAAATCCCGCATTACCCACACCCAGGCATGGGTTATTGCTATAATCTGTGTTTGCTGACTACCAAAAATGCTTCCTACACATTGTTGACGTGGAAGTAGCTTGGCCATTTCCTTGTCTTTCATTGAATTACTTCCTTCTCTCCTAATAAATGAGGTCAGTCAGCATATCATTACGTGATATAGCCCTCACTACCTCTGTCTTTGCATGCTTTGCATGTGTGGTTCCCAAAGTGTGATTCATAAACTTACGTAGTCACTTACCATCAGATTTTGTTTTGTTGCTTATTCATTTCTGAGGTGTTGTTTTGCCAGTCCCAGGATAAACCTGCAGAATTCAGACCTACATAGATTGATTCAACATGGATTGGGCAAACAGCAGTGAAAAAACAACTCATTCATCCACAATGTTTGAGCAGGTAACAAACAAAGACTTAAGACTCAAGCAGATGAATGGAATTCACTTCTAGCACTTTCATTAGGAATGATAAAAGCACTATTAAGATGACAGGCAGCTTACTTTTTTCTGTAAATTCTTAAGGCACAAAATGTAATAGTTTATTAAAAATGAATGCAGTAAAAAGAATCCAGTTGTACTATGTTGAATTCTAATATTAGGGATGTTAATTCATTAATTAAGAAAAGTGAATTGAACCTTAGGAGCAAAGAAGAACAAAAAATGCTGCTACACAAAAATAGTCTTAGAAACATGGGGACAGAATAAGCTGGTATAGTGACATGTAAATGCAAAGGGCTTCATATGACTTACAGGAAGATATTAAATGTAATCGCTAATAGCAGCAGGGAAGAAGAAGAAATTCACAGAAAGTTCATATGAAGTCAGGAATACATAGGCAAGCATGCTAGGCAAAATAACATGAATGTTGGCATTATCACTTCACTCACACACATGCTCCTTTGTATTTTTCTATAAACTGTCTTACAAGTAAGCATAACAACTGTTACATTTGTGAAGTTATTAGAAACATTCATTTTGTTCATGAATTAACAGCAGAATGAAGCTGTAGAATACATAATGAATGGTTCCCTACTGAAATATCAGCACTCAATAAGCCGAGTGCCATCAAGTCGAAAAAAAAAAAAACTGAAAACACAGGAGAAGACTGACTCTCAAAACTCGCTCTTCTCCTTTAAACTTCTTTTTGTAGGTGGGACAAGATCCCCATACTCTCCCAGACTTATATGTACAAACTCCAAGATTACCATACCTTGGAGCAAAGGGAATATTCTGAGAAATGGCATCTCAGACTTAATGTATGCAAGTCCATTCTTTCGGACATTCAGTCTCCATATTTCAGGACTCTCTCTAGTGGGTCCTGACATGAACACTAAACACACAGAAAGGATAAAACAAATAGAATAAAATCTGAGCATAATTTTAAAAAATACCTACCTTAACCATTCATCGATGTAACCCCAATTCAGTATGTTCTATACTTTATTAGTGAAGGGTACTAAAGTCTCTGGCATCACAGAAGTACATCTGACACTTGGCACCATTAAAAATAAAGTAAAACGTGCTGAGTGCTTTGCAAGGCCAAGATGGTCAGGAATGAAAATGTATTTTAAGTATATCAGGATCTCATCTGTTCAGTGAGTCAAAGGGGAGCAACCTGAATTTAATGGAAATAAACTACTAGTTTGACTGAAAAAAAAAGCTTACTGAAACTTTCCCCAAAGTACTCTATGAGATGACACAGAGCATTGTGTTTTTTTCTTACTTATAATCAATACATATTTTATAATTCTAAAAAGAGAGCCACTTTCAACACTGTTTAAACACATAGATAGCCATAGAAGGTATACAAGGTTAGGGAAAAATGTTCCCTGCTTGGAAAGTTCATTAAGACTTGCCAAAAAAGGAATTACAGCTTTACTTAGAGAGTAGTATAAATACACTTAAAATGGCTGCACTAGGAACATCTGTATCATTTTTATTTTACACACCTGTTGTATTCAGTGTTAAGAAGGAATCCTTGGTCTCAGTCTCTTCTACTAATCCATTGGCTCTGTCTTTACTCAGAATCATGGCTGCGGAATTAATGATGATACCCATTATCCCGGATGTTGTTGCAAGCAATGGCTTTTCAATAGGATGTGGATAGAGAAATCTATGAATAATACTCAATGCAACAGTAAAACAAAGTGAAGTCAGCAGTACAGAGGAAATCAGTGACATGAGTGGTCCAAGTCTTCCCCACCCAAAGGAGAAAGCACTTTGGCTAGGATGCTGTGTTGCAAACTTTGTGACCACTGGCAGTACCAGTAGGAAGCACCTGCTAAGGGTATTGAAGCAGTCCACCAGATTCATAAGTGAATTGCATAAAAAGCTAATGACAAGCTCTGCAATCAGGAAGAGAAGAAAAAGAACCATGAAAAGCCAGGATCCAGTGACACAAGTTTCACTAGCCATTCTGAAAGAAAAAATAATGTGCATATTATTATAAAGTTATTAATATATTGTTTACATTATATCACTCTATTATTTTTTATGATTTGACAAAATAGCAGTGAAAATATTAGAAATTTCAGAGGCTAGTAAATTCAAGTCCACATAAATATATCACTTTGCCACCTGTTTTTCATTGTGTGTCAGACTTAATTACTTATGCACTATGTTGTATATCATGCCAAGCATTGATAAGCACTAGCGATTATTCCTAATTATATGGTTTGTGGTACCAGATAATTTTGTGTGTGTGTGTGTGTGTGTGTGTGTGTGTGTGTGTGTGTGTGTGTGTGTGTGTGTGTGTGTGTGTGTGTGTGTGTGTGTGTGTGTGTGTGTGTGTGTGTGTGTCTAAATATATGTATACGTGCTTCCTGTGATAAGCTGACATCCTTTCAAGGATTAATTTCTTTGCAACACAGAGAATAAGTGCTAGGATAAGCATTAGATGTTCTTCATGTTTTACTGTTGCAGTCATCACATTTGGGTTATCCCTGCCAGGGTAGCCCTCGTCCGGCCCAAATACCAGAGACTTAGTATTTCTGCATTGGTTGCTGTCACTTGAGATCTGACGTCAGGTCATCAGTAGTATAAAGTAAGGCAGCTGATGCCATTACATCAGTCTTTCTTGCTGTGGAGCCTGAAACAGAAGCAGTTCGCATGAGTGTCAATCAGCCGCTACCTGAGTTTTCGTCTACCGAATTGAAGTTGAAGTCTTCTAAAGTTAAGTACCCTGTTGGGGATCCTTTTTACTTGCACTAACGAATGTCAGAAAAAGTTAATCATTGTCTCGGCTGTGGAAAGCAAATACCGCACCAAGACTTCCACTCTTACTGCATCACTTGTTTAGGCCCAGACCATGACGTCCCCCATTGTCACTTCTGTGCTTTGTTCAATGCCAGAACTATCCATCATTGGGTCCTTATTGTAGCCAGATATTTTCAGTTACAGTCCTTGAATTCTGATATGGCTTTGGTAAGCCATCTGACAGCAGATCTTCTGAAAAAACATAAAGATAAAGACAAAGACAGACTGCACAGGTCCAAACTTACTGATGACACTTCTGTTGTCCCCCATTGTCACTTCTGTGCTTTGTTCAATGCCAGAACTATCCATCGTTGGATCCTTATTGTAGCCAGATATTTTCAGTTACAGTCCTCGAATTCTGATATGGCTTTGGTAAGCCATCTGACAGCAGATCTTCTGAAAAAACATAAAGATAAAGACAGAGACAGACTGCACAGGTCCAAACTTACTGATGACACTTCTGTTAAGCTAGTCGTCAGTTCTCTGGTACTCGGTGAGGTGCTTTCACAGCTCCTGATGCCCACTTCTGTTGATTTGCAGGCTGCTACCAAGAACCTTCGGAGTCCAGTATGCCACAAAACTCTTCTTCGACTGAGGATCCTGTGGTCGTCTCTACTTTGGATGTGTCTGGAGCCGCTGAGCAGGCACAGGCTTCTGAGGAACTCCTTCACACTACCAAATCTCAACACAAACCGGTCTTCTTTTGCGAATACCGTTCTTTCAAAAATGACCGAGTTTCCTAGGCCCAGGGTATGAATCACACCCAAGAAATCGAATACCCACTCTCAGATGCCTGGTTCCTTGCCACAGTATCAAATGCTTAAAATGGTGGAAGACCTTATCATGCTGATCAGGGGGAAGCCAAGCTACCCCTTCCAAAAGAAAAAGAGATCTGTCCCCTGTAGTTTTGTCCGATCAAGAGTCAGATGAATCGGATGCATCTGAATATGAAGACATGCAACCCCTCTCCACTTATGAGGATTCTGATGCAGAGGATTCCATTCCTTCAGCCTCTCCCCCAAATGATTTTTTTCCTTTGGGGAAACCCTGCATACTTTAAAGGAGCATTTCCAATGGGAGAGTCAGGACTACCCTCAGTCTAAAAAGAGACTCAGGGAATTCCTAGATCTTCCACAACACAGACCCTTGGCCATTCCCCCAGTTCTGGATGTTGTGGACTATGTTTTCTGCAAATCCAGCTTGACTCCTGATGCATTCCTCCTGTTCCCAGAAAACCGGATAGGTACTATAGAGTCCCTGACTCACACAAATATCTTTTTAAAAATCCTACACCTGATGCTGAGGTAAATTTTCAAGGGCCAAAATGGATTAAAGCCACCTCTGCTAAGAATCCCACCCCCTCAGACAGGGATTCCCGAGCATTGGACTGATGGGGTAAAAAAGTATACTATGAACACCACTTCCTTGCAAGTGTGGCAAGTGCAATGGCCCAAATTCACTGAGATAATCCAAAATACAAAGCCAGCACTATGAGGTGTTCGTCAAACAGCAGTTTATTGAAAACTGTTCAAAACATCACTAGGGTAATAAAAACCCCTGTAAATGTACAAAATACACTAAATAAGCAGAAAACTGGTTTTGGCTAACCTAGCCTTCCTCAGTGCAAAGAAGCTTAAAAATTAAGGCAGAGCCAAAGTTGTATATAAAGACAGATCAGCTAACTGCAAGGAAGATCTTGCAAGCTCTGGGGTTCATGGCAACTTGCATAATACTCACTCCATATGCCAGACTGCATATGAGGAAACTTCAATGATACCTAAAGAGCCTTTGGTGTTAACACTCTCAAGACCTGGAAACTCTTCTACCTATAATTCCTTAGCTCAGAAAATATTTTCTTTGGTGGGCAACAGCATGTTCCCTCAACAAGGGACTACCTTTCTCCCCACCCCCACTGCCCAGACCCCCATCATAGACACATCAAACTATGCTGCTTGGGGTGCACACCTGGATGGCAGGTGCATACAGGGCCAATAGAGTCCACAGCAAAACCCTCTGCATATCAATCAAAAAGAGATGACGGCTGTGCAGCATGCCTTGATGCCTTTCAAGCCCCTTCTCTCTCCATGGGCTCTCCTGATCAAAACAGACAACACCACTGTGATGTGATACATCAACAAGCTGGCAGGGACTCACTCCTACCCTCTATGCAGGCTGGCCATGACCCTTTGGCACACAACCTCTGCCATGCAACTACACCTGTTAGCACAGTTCTTACCAGGCTCTCTCAATTCTCTGGCAGACCAATTAAGCAGAAATCTTCTGGACTCACATGAGTGGCAACTCAACAGAAGTACCTTCACCCTAATAACTCAGAAATGGGAAACCCCGAAGGTTGACCTCTTTGCCTCCTACACCAACCTTCAACTCAGCAAATTCTGCACCAGGGAGAATCACTGCATGGCTTGGAAAGTGGATGCCCTGTCCTTCCCCTGGGTCAATCTATCGGTCTATGCCTTTCCTCCCCTAACTCTCATCACCAGGATACAGCTCAAAATAAGGGAGGAAAAACCAAAGACAATTCTTATAGCTCCAGACTGGCCCCAGCAATACTGGTACCCCTTGCTGCGCAGCCTGTCCCCGCTGCCTTCATGGCATCTTCCTCTGATTCCAAACCTCCTGACCCAATTGCAGACACTCAATTTGGCTGCTTGGCTTATTCCCTAACCTCGAACCAATCTGCCAACTTCAGTAAACAGGTTCTGGATGTTATCCATGAGGCCAGATGCCCTAGCACCAGAGAGTCTTATGCTGATAAATGGAAAAGGTTCTGCACCTGGATCCAGGCTAAGGGAGCCAATACGGCTCAGCCCTCCCTCCCTCTCATCCTGGATTACTTAGCTGACCTACTACACAGTGATCTCTCTTTCTCCTCCATAAAAATTCATGCATCTGCTATTTCTTCTTATTTTCACACTGAGCAGCCCTTTTTCTTACACCCTTTTATCAAACAGTTCCTTAGAGGGGCTAGCAACTTGAGGCCACCCAGAAGGGCACCAACACCAGCTTGGGACCTTAACTTTGTATTGGAAAAGTTTGAACCAGCTTCTTCTGCAGAGCTAACATTTCTCTCCTGGATGACAGCATTCCTTCTGGCCATCACTTCAGACAGAAGAGTCTCTGAGCTGCAAGCACTCATGACTGTGGAACCCTTCATCATCTTCCATGCAGACAGGGTATCCCTTAGAACTAACCCATCTTTCATGCCCGAGGTAGTGTCCAGTGTGGCTCTCAACCATGCCATTCATTTGCCCACCTTTTTTCCTAAACCCCAGAATAAGGGGAAAAGGATTTTTCACACTCTAGATGTGCACAGAGAGCTCAGATTCTATCTAGACAGGACTAAATCCTTCAGAAATTCTAATTAATTGCTGGTTAGCTTTGCTACAAGGGCAGAAGGCACAGCCATCTCCAAAGAAACCATTTTCAAATGGAAACCACACTGCATCCATTTCTGCTACAAGCAGCATGGTAAGCCTTCCACCAAGGGGGTCAGGACATACTCCACCAGAGCAGCCTCCACCTCTGCAGCTTTCCTCAGTGGAGTCCCCACCAGAGACATCCTGGAGGCTGCCACCTGGACATCTGTTCACACTTTTACCAGGCATTACTACCTGCCTCTCTTCTCCAAATCCAGGGCAGGATTTGCATCTGCAGTCTTGCAGGGCATCCTAGCCAGCCACTAGTCTCCTTGACTGCCTCCACCCATTTCCTCAGTTTTGGGAATCAAACCAAATGTGATGACTGGAACAGTGAAACATGAAGAACATAGTACAGTTGTATACACTTACCATAAATGTAGATGTTCGAGTGTATTCACTGTTGCAGTCATGGTTTCCCTCCCTCCATCCTCCTTTCTTCTCTTTCTCCTTTTATTACTACTCTTCCTTGTTGTTCTCCTTTCCTTTCAGGGGACATATTGGTATTTATTTTAAACTGGTGGGGTTCTTCCACCAGAACCTGGCCTCTTACTTGGGGGCTTCTGACAGGTTAGGGCAAGAAAAACTGATGTAATGGTGTTGACTGCCTTACTTTATACTACTGATGACCTGACGTCAGTCCTCAAGTGACAGCAACCGATGCAGAAATACTAAGTGTCTGGTATTCGGGCTGGCTGAGGGCTACCCTGGCAAGGATAACCCAAATGTGATGACTGCAACAGTGAATACACTCAAACATCTACATTTATGGTAAGTGTACACAGCTGTACTTTCTCCTATGTTAGCAGTCCCCAGTGTTAATCTTTGGTACAACATTATCAGACCTTTACTTTAAAGTTGACCAACTAGATCCATATTAGTCAGTCTTACAAACAGATCTAAAATATACAAGTACATATCTCACTGAATTTCTGTATTAGGAAATTAAATTTATCTCTCATTAAAGAGATGGCATTTAAAATGTTAACTTTACTAAATATGAAAAGGTCAACTGTAAGAAACTTGACTAAAGTAAAACAGAAAATACATAGAAACCATGTTTTCTGCACATGGTGTGAGTCGATCAATTCTCTTTCACAACTCTGCAGGATAATTGTCTCACTCCCTTAGGGGAAAAAAATCTCTTTTTCTTGACAGAATATAGCCAGATATTTTATAATCTCTGAAGAGATTGTAATTTTTGGATTATTTTTTTCCAGACAAAGATCGACTTCCGGGACAGAACCTGTTAAATTCCTTGTGCTATAATTTTGGTAAATACTAATAATATTAAACAGTATAAGGAAAAAAAGAATGATAAATACATGAGGTCATGAAGATATCTTGCAGCTGGGATGTTGCCAGATCACTGAGTTTTTGTTTACCCTTTAGGTCTATATTTTATGTATGAGAGTATAAATACTAGAGTGCACTCCTGATAATGTCATCCTTCAGATGAGATATTAAATCAAGGTCCCATCTGCTTGAGCTGGTAATAACACAGGTGGAAGTAAAAGATCCCATGATATACATTGAAAAGAATAGGCGTCCTTTAAGTAGCAAAACATTATTTACATATTTATATAAAAAATATAAGTAAACAAAACGATTTTTTAATAAAGAAGGCTTTTTATTCAGTTGCTCTAAAAAGTAAAAAAGTAAGGAAGAAGAGTAAAGTCTTTGCAAAAGAAACACAGACAAGCTGATTAAAAAAAAAGCATTTTAGCTTGGTTTTGCTGAGTCTGATAATGAGGTACCAGAAGAAGTAGCAGGAATCAGCAAAACTAACCTCAAATGGAGGAAATGATGTAGGGAGAGGCAAGTGTGTGTGTGTGTGTGTGTGTGTGTGTGTGTGTGTGTGTGTGTGTGTGTGTGTTGTCTTGCTAATGACAAAGGGACATCAGTTTACTTAAAGACTAAAATATTGTCCTTCTGTCTTAATTGCAATGCTTTTTATTGAAATTGGCTAAGTGTGACAGCAGAAAAACTGCTGAGCCTTGCTCGTTTTTTTCCAGCAATCTCACGAGAGTGTGAAAGAACCACAGAGGGACAGAGAGACAGACACACAAAGCCAATTTCAATAAAATGCATTCTAAAAATCCACATATTTAAAAGTACATATCTACCTATTGCTATATACCATGATCATTACTGTTCCATAACCATAATCTAATTTTTCACAATATATCAGCCAAAATCCATTTCAAATTAAATAAAATTTAACTCAGTCTTTTGCTCCAAATAACCCATGTTATATAAAATACATTTTATATGCCCTTCTAATATATTCTTGCTTCTTGTTTTTATAATATCCATACATAATCATATTCATATCTATATTGTTTATGTTATTAATATTCTCAAAAAAAATCTTCACACAATTTTTTCAACAGTTTCACAGCTATTTTATATTTCAATCAACATACTCTGTTGTCTCTTCCTCCACACAAAACAACTAAACATTTTTCAACTTTCTTTTTCTAAAGCATATTCTCTTTTATTGCCAACTTATTTATTATTAGTCTCGATAGGAAATTCTGACACAATCTTAGTACACCACTTTTTCATTGCTTTTATCACTTCTTCATTCAAAATCTCACATGCATTTAAATAATAATATTGTTTCATCATTTCATTATCTCACATCCTTCTATTTTTTTCTATATCATCAATTTTCATTTTCTATGTTAATATTTTTCTTGATAATTTTTCATTTCTTGGTTTATATAATCTTTATCTCTTGTTCATAGTCTCATCTTCCAAATTGTTTTGTATGTTTACTTACATTTTACAACTAATTTCTCTTTCTCTTCATTTACCCACTCCAGTACTCTATGTAAGTTTAAAAATGCAATATAAACTGGATTTAATAACCCCAATCCCCTTCATTTTCATTCATATATGACACTTTTCTTTTCACTGGGTTTTATCTTGAACCCCAGATGAAAGAAAACACTAATTGTACAATTTATTTTTTCCTATTTTTTTGGATCATATAAACATTTGACATATATGCTATTTTTCCCATTAAAACACAATTCACGGGATAAATCTTTTTCTTTAATTCTAATCTATGAATCCTCCACATAAGACATTTTTTCTTTTCTTTTATCAAACCATCCCATTGCTTCATAAGTATATAATTTTCCTCTAACTTTATCCGTAACAAAGATACTTCATTCATTGAAAAATAAACCTCTCCAGTTTTCACAACATAATTTACACCATTACTTTTATGTTTATTCAAGGTAATTCTCATATCCTTTTAGCATCCATTCAGGGAAAATAGCACTACATGTATCTATATTTTATTCATAGCAACCTCAACTATATCATCTGCATATGTCAAAAATACTGGAATCTCCACTTTCTTTTGCATCACATATCTATCATTTTTCATTTTATAAGCAACTTAACTCACCTATCACATTCAGTACTAATGCAAACAATATCTCAGACAAGGGACATCTGTGTCTTATACCACAATTCATGCATATTTCTTTACTCAGCCACCTATTCATTAACACTCTTAATCTATCATTTTAATATCCACTCACCTAATTCTATTACCTGTTCCATATGTTTCCATAACATCCCACAAAGCATAATGTCTTACTCTATCAATGTGTTATTAATATCACCTACCATAAGCCTCACATCTTCCCTTTTACTTATAATATCTTCCACAATTTCTTGTACCACCAATAATAATTCCTGGCATCCCTTCTCTTTTATACTATATATATATATATATATATATATATATATATATATATATATATATATATATACTTTCTTCATAATATCTTTCTCTTCTCTGTATTACTTTTATAAAATAATGTAACCTGTATTATTTAATGTGATAGGTCTCCATATTTTTATTTAATTATTTTCATCTTTCTTCCATATACATTTTATTATCACATTATATAACACATCATAAACAAACCCTTCTTTCAACCATTCATTCAAAATATTTATAAAACACGTTCTTGCCAATCTCTTAATTTCTTTTATATTTCATACCATATACCATCTGGACCTGATATTGAATAAACATTTACTTTCCTAAGTACTTAATCCAATTTACTAATAGTAATTTCTTTTTAAAATTCTTCCCTAACTCATTCTTGAAATTGTTTTACTTTCTATTCTCTCTTATTTTTTTTCTTTTTACTCATACATAATTTCTACATTTTGTACTACAATACTTATAATTTGCTCTTGTGCTCTTTTTACCTCTTCTTTTACATTTTTTTGCTTCCCTTATTGTACTAATATCCTCCTTTACTATTTTACCCAAATAAGTAGACACCTCCTTCCTTTTCCCTTGTAAGTAATATCTCTGCTTAAATAGTAACATCTTACTTTTTTCTTTTATATATTTTTTCCATATCATAATACTCTCATGCATTCATCTCTAAATTCCCCACTACATTTCTATACATCTTTTCATACTTCACTTTCTTTTACTTTCTTACACAATCCTGCCATTTGAAAAGAAAAGCACTTTTTTATACTTCTTTCTAAACTTAATCCACCATTTGAGCCAGTTTTTCTATAAGTCCTTCACAGTTATATGATCCCTCCATAACTGCAATGCTCCCCACTCTCCAAATTCATCCCATAATTTCTCATTTATTCTTTTTATTCCTGTTCCTATTTTAATACACTATCTTTCTTCCATCACCTCCATCAATATTGCTAAATGATCCGAAAAAACTCTTTGTACTGTATCACCATCTGCTACACCCAAACTTTAGATCAAATTGTCCCTCTTGTATAAGTCCATTGGCTTTTATTCCACATAGCTAACTTACCACATTTTATCATGTCTTGTATTTTTAACATCTTTCTTTTTTTTTACATTTTCTCCTTAAGTCACAAAGTCCCCTTCAATTATATTTTTTGTGTTACCTACCACATAATCTAATATTTGATGAACCAGATTATCTCGTTCCTTGCCATTTGTATATTCATTTAATGCTATAATTGCATAAACATATTCTCTCTATACCTCAAATCCACAACAATTAATCTCCCCATCCTTACCAACAGTACATCTAATATTTTACTGCTTTTTTACACAATACAGCCACTCCATAACAACATTAATTTACTAAATTCCATATTATTTTTCCACCCACAATTTTTCTATTTACAGTTTTTCTTCACTTGTCAGGATATTACATCCTCTAAAAGAATAATATTCACATCACTTTTAGCACACTATTCCAGTATTCTTATCCTTCTTACAATATCTATAATACTATTTCCATTTACTGAAAGCAATCTAAAAGTATTACTTCCTTCTTTTTATGTTTAAGGGAAGTATTTTAAATGTTCATGACCTTATTTTTTATTCATTCTCCAACTGAATTTTTATGAGTTCATGTACATTCCTTGATCCTCAGAATCAGATTTTTACCATTTTATTAACTGAAATACATTTAAAACTACTCTTTGCCTTTCTTTTTAACCTTGCGTGATACATTTTTAAATATTCGTTTTCTCTCCCTTACCATTGCACCTATTCAATTTCATTTCCTAAGATCCTTTACACTCCCTTCAAAACATTTGACTTATCACTTCCAATTTTTATTTTTTTCTTCATTTCAACACTCTCAGTACAATTACCTTAACCCTCCTGAAATATAACATTTTAGCTAAGTCATCTTTTATTACTTCATCCTCTTTTTCCTATCACGTCCCCCCTTTCCCTACCTTCTCATTACTTTCAGGCATTACAATACTTTCTTCCAACATTATGCTGCTTATTCTTTTTACAATCAAACCAAAAATGCCCTTCACGTTTTTATATCCTCCATTCCTTTTTACATTTATTCTTCATCTTATTCATCATATGCCCCTTTTTCCTGCATTGATCACATCTTATTTTTGTATACTCATTTATCAGATGAATGAAATCCCCCCAAAACAGTTTTTGGCTTTCTCTTTTTTATATTTTAAACATCTACTTCCCACCCCTATTTCAAATACCCTCTCATCTTTAACTTTCACAATGTCAGAAACTAAATAACACTTACATGAGAAATAATTGTTAACATCTTTTAACTCAATTTCATTAGTACAAAATTGAACAAACATTTTTTTAAATCCCTTGCCTGGACAATATAAATTAATTCCACAGGCAGCAATCCTTCTTTTGACAATTAAAAAAATCTTTACATTAAGTTTTCAGTCTCAGATATTAAGTCACAAAATGTTTCTTTCCCTATATGAATCAAGGATCTAATGTCTTTTGTTTTAAAAGCCAAAGATATAACTAAATTATCCCCCACAAAATATCTATTTCTTCTTTTTTCTTTCTTATCTGAACAAGCTTTTTTTTCTTATGATTCATTTCCTTTCCACCCAACTCACTATTCATTCCATAAACCTTTTTCATCATATCTGACTACAAAATCTTAGACTACCAGATCAGCTTTGTTCAATAAACTAACCATTTTTTCATCAGGCAAACTTCCAGAAGCAATTTCAGTTACAGCTTCAAAATCCTAGGGCTTAAATTCAGCTAAGCACTGACTATCTGTGCTATGCATCTGTTTTTCAGAAGTTTTCTGTCTGACTGACAGAACAACACTGCTATCACCATAACTCTTTTCTCCCTCCATTACTGTGCAGCTTCTTCTAACTGTCTCCACAGTAGAAACAGAAGAAGGAAGTGTATTAGTAAAAATGTTCCCCATCACAACAAAAGAGTAGGGGTTCTTTATTAGATGTGACAAAGGGTACCATTTAATACCCGAAAGTGCTTATCTCATTTTTAATAGTCCTTATTAAATTTGTCTTTTAGGGTTTATGCAGTGGTGGTTGTAGTACTTTTAATTTGTTTTATATATATATATATATATATATATATATATATATATATATATATATATATATATATATATATATATATAGATCTACCTCATTATATCATTATATCGATGTACCATATTATCGATCTTATTTTATTGACTCCATTTCAGAGAAAAATCATTACATCAAATCCTTATTAATTGACTCCCATTTCATCGACCGTATGTTTTACTACTGTTAACTAGCACTACGTCACAAGATGGGTTGCCAACTGGCTTACAGTCAGAACTCACACGGTAAGAATAGTGGGCTCCAGGCCTGACTCTAAACCAGTCCACCAGTGGTGTTCCGCCAGGCTCGGCTCTGGGACCCCTACTGTTCAGCATATATTTCTCAGAAGTACAGGCAAATACAGGAGGATTATGGCTAACCAAGTTCGCTGATGACTGCAAACTGGGAGCCATAATTGACTCTCCGGCTGACATGGACATCCTCCAAAAAGGCCTTACTGAGACAGACACCTGGTGTCAAAGTCAGGGCCTCAAGCTAAATGCCAAAAAATTCATAGTCATCCGGTTTGGGAAAAACAAAACACTCACGAATTACCACATAGGCGGCAGCCGCCTTAATACAGAAGAGGTAATAAGAGATCTGGGGACCCAGGTAGATAGTAATCTCTCCTTTGACAATCATATTGCCAAAGTAGTTAGGAAATCCTTCTATGTGGCCCATCTAATTACTAAGGGGTTTGCATCTAGAAATAAAGAGGTTATAGTGCCCCTCTACTCGTCACTCATCAGACCCATCATAGAGTACAATGCCCCATTTGGGATGTACCTCACAAGACACTTCCAACATCTTGAAAGATCACAAAAGCACCTCACCAAGAGGATTACTGGCCTCAAACATTTGTCCTATGCAGCCCGACTGAAAAAACTCCGGCTGTACTCAGTGGCATATCGCTTACTCAGAGGTGATCTCTGCCTGACTTACAAAGCCATATCCAACTCAGAATTGATGTACATGCTCCACCTAAAGAAATCCAAGTCACTGTGAGCCACGCGCTGTAGTGAGCTAAACCTCGCCACAACAATAAATAGAACATGCTGGAGGGATAGATTCCTGTCACAGAGACTCCCCATGCTATGGAACAAAATTCCTAACTACATTAGGCAGAGCCCCTCACTAACACTCTTCAAGAGAAGCCTTGACGAGTGGATGGGTAACAGAAAATACACCCCTGGGATCACTTCATTGGCACTGCTTGACAGACAATTAGTTAATTAATCAATGGGGAGGCAAAAGCCGACACACTCTGGCTAGGCTTATAAATGCCCTCAGGCAGATAGCCTAGTACCTACCTATGAACCTATGTACCTATATAAAAAGAAGACTGTGTTGTGACTTTAACATACAGCGTACCAAATAACAGGAATGGTGGACATACAGGAACCCCCCCCCCCCCCGGAACTGTTGGAGTGGCTTACAGAACACTAACTTCACAAAGAGGCAAATAAATCTTTGTTTTTGAGAACTACATCTACAAATTAGAGTAGAGACTGAGACAGAATAAATATTGGGCATGTAAGTTGAAAATGACAGAAAATTTTAAAGGTAGAACAGTCACAACCAATGTAGTAAACGGAGAGGAATTAATTAAATCCATAGGTCATAGTCACCCTGCAGATCCAGCTATTGTTGAGAAGTATAACATTTGTAATGATATGAACTGAAGCCTGTTGTATCCAGAGACAATCCATGTCTCATAGATGAAGATGGTCTTGCATCAACCGCCATTGAAATTGCAGCTACTTTGCCCACTAGAAGGGCACTGTTACAGAGAGTGAGTAAAGGTAGGAAAATGTAAATTTTTAGTCAGAGTTGGAAACCTGTAGATTTCTTAGATATGCAGGTTGAGGACCATCTTCTTAAAATAGGGCAATTTCTTCACAAGAAATTAACTTATTCAAATAGTGAAAATGTGGTGTTAGTGCTAAGCATGGTGCAGAATATATTTGATTTAAGCCATGGCAATAAATGGCTCATGAACGGAACTTGCATTAATAAACATAAACAACTTAGACAATTGTACAGCATACATGGACCCATAAAGTATGGGGGTTACAGTGATTACATTTTTCTACAGTTTACTACTGTCATAGCAACGGTGCTTAAAACTGGCACTTGTTACACTTCTGTTTTAAATGGTACCTCTTTAAAGTCACATTGGTGTATAGGAATTTCCTGTAGTTTTTCAGTTTTGTTTTAGTTCCAGTGATTGAATGTACCACTTTGTTTACTGGAATTTACTTTTGTTGGCATTTGTTTTAATAAATAGCTATGCATTCATGTGCTGGTTTTGGACCTTATATTTGATGAAATAGGAGTCAATTAAATGCGAATTCCATGTAATGAGTATTTGCTGAAATGGAGTCGATAACATAAGATTCGATAATATGGTGTGTCAATATAATGAAGTATATGAAAACCAACCTGGCAAAAAGCAGCAATCAGAGGCGAACTGAAATAAGTGAAAACAAAAATAGCGTAAACAAATTTTAATTCCCCGCTTTCGTCCAAAGACTTCATCAGAATAAAAAGATGTCAGTGAGAAAGGTTTAAATACATTCAAGTTAATTAAACAATTAAAAGCCTAATGGCAACCAATATAAATTAGTTTCAATTAAAAAAAGAATTAACACCATCATTCCTTTTATGGAGATGTAACTTCCTGTTTTTCAAAAAGCATTTGATGTTGACTGCTTCATTTATACCTGGAAATTTATCAGCTTTTAATTTCATCTGCCAAAAGGTTTCTCTTTGTAAAATATAATTTTTAAAATCCCCCCCTCTCATATCACTCTGACAAACTTCTAATATAGAAAATATAGATTTTTTGAAATTATGACAAATGATGGAATGCTTATATAAAGCATTAGTTAGGTCTTTCTTTTTAATGTCATAAAGATGTTCTTTAATACGAGTTTTCAGACTCCTACTAGTCATTCCCACATAAAAAGCAGGACAGGTACTACATAAACTAATGTATATCAAGCCACTAGTGTCACAATTAACATTGTTAGGAACAGTTAGAATTCTGTTATGAGATTCTATACTTTTAATGTTTTTTTTAAAGGGGCCCAAAAAAAGAAATATAATAATTTCTACATTTTGTACTATGTAATACTTATAATTTGCTCTTGTGCTCTTTTTACCTCTTCTTTTACATTTTTTGCTTCCCTTATTGTACTAATATCCTCCTTTACTATTTTACCCAAATAAGTAGACACCTCCTTCCTTTTCCCTTGTAAGTAATATCTCTGCTTAAATAGTAACATCTTACTTTTTTCTTTTATATATTTTTTCCATATCATAATACTCTCATGCATTCATCTCTAAATTCCCCACTATATTTCTGTACATCTTTTCATACTTCACTTTCTTTTACTTTCTAACACAATCCTGCCATTTGAAAAGAAAAGCACTTTTTTATACTTCTTTCTAAACTTAATCCACCATTTGAGCCAGTTTTTCTATAAGTCCTTCACAGTTATATGATCCCTCCATAACTGCAAAGCTCCCCACTCTCCAAATTCATCCCATAATTTCTCATTTATTCTTTTTATTCCTGTTCCTATTTTAATACACTATCTTTCTTCCATCACCTCCATCAATATTGCTAAATGATCCGAAAAAACTCTTTGTACTGTATCACCATCTGCTACACCCAAACTTTAGATCAAATTGTCCCTCTTGTATAAGTCCATTGGCTTTTATTCCACATAGCTAACTTTACCACATTTTATCATGTCTTGTATTTTAACATCTTTCTTTTTTTTTTACATTTTCTCCTTAAGTCACAAAGTCCCCTTCAATTATATTTTTTGTGTTACCTACCACATAATCTAATATTTGATGAACCAGACTATCTCATTCCTTGCCATTTGTATATTCATTTAATGCTATAATTGCATAAACATATTCTCTCTATACCTCAAATCCACAACGATTAATCTCCCCATCCTTACTAACAGTACATCTAATATTTTACTGCTTTTTTACACAATACAGCCACTCCATAACAACATTAATTTACTAAATTCCATATTATTTTTCCACCCACAATTTTTCTATTTACAGTTTTTCTTCACTTGTCAGGATATTATATCCTCTAAAAGAATAATATTCACATCACTTTTAGCACACTATTCCAGTATTCTTATCCTTCTTACAATATCTATAATACTATTTCCATTTACTGAAAGCAATCTAAAAGTATTACTTCCTTCTTTTTATGTTTAAGGGAAGTATTTTAAATGTTCATGACCTTATTTTTTATTCATTCTCCAACTGAATTTTTATGAGTTCATGTACATTCCTTGATCCTCAGAATCAGATTTTTACCATTTTATTAACTGAAATACATTTAAAACTACTCTTTACCTTTCTTTTTAACCTTGCGTGATACATTTTTAAATATTCGTTTTCTCTCCCTTACCATTGCACCTATTCAATTTCATTTCCTAAGATCCTTTACACTCCCTTCAAAGCATTTGACTTATCACTTCCAATTTTTATTTTTTTCTTCATTTCAACACTCTCAGTACAATTACCTTAACCCTCCTGAAATATAACATTTTAGCTAAGTCATCTTTTATTACTTCATCCTCTTTTTCCTATCACGTCCCCCCTTTCCCTACCTTCTCATTACTTTCAGGCATTACAATACTTTCTTTCAACATTATGCTGCTTATTCTTTTTACAATCAAACCAAAAATGCCCTTCACGTTTTTATATCCTCCATTCCTTTTTACATTTATTCTTCATCTTATTCATCATATGCCCCTTTTTCCTGCATTGATCACATCTTATTTTTGTATACTCATTTATCAGATGAATGAAATCCCCCCAAAACAGTTTTTGGCTTTCTCTTTTTTATATTTTAAACATCTACTTCCCACCCCTATTTCAAATACCCTCTCATCTTTAACTTTCACAATGTCAGAAACTAAATAACACTTACATGAGAAATAATTGTTAACATCTTTTAACTCAATTTCATTAGTACAAAATTGAACAAACATTTTTTTAAATCCCTTGCCTGGACAATATAAATTAATTCCACAGGCAGCGATCCTTCTTTTGACAATTAAAAAAATCTTTACATTAAGTTTTCAGTCTCAGATATTAAGTCACAAAATGTTTCTTTCCCTATATGAATCAAGGATCTAATGTCTTTTGTTTTAAAAGCCAAAGATATAACTAAATTATCCCCCACAAAATATCTATTTCTTCTTTTTTCTTTCTTATCTGAACAAGCTTTTTTTCTTATGATTCATTTCCTTTCCACCCAACTCACTATTCATTCCATAAACCTTTTTCATCATATCTGACTACAAACTCTTAGACTACCAGATCAGCTTTGTTCAATAAACTAACCATTTTTTCATCAGGCAAACTTCCAGAAGCAATTTCAGTTACAGCTTCAAAATCCTAGGGCTTAAATTCAGCTAAGCACTGACTATCTGTGCTATGCATCTGTTTTTCAGAAGTTTTCTGTCTGACTGACAGAACAACACTGCTATCACCATAACTCTTTTCTCCCTCCATTACTGTGCAGCTTCTTCTAACTGTCTCCACAGCAGAAACAGAAGAAGGAAGTGTATTAGTAAAAATGTTCCCCATCACAACAAAAGAGTAGGGGTTCTTTATTAGATGTGACAAAGGGTACCATTTAATACCCGAAAGTGCTTATCTCATTTTTAATAGTCCTTATTAAATTTGTCTTTTAGGGTTTATGCAGTGGTGGTTGTAGTACTTTTAATTTGTTTTATATATATATATATATATATATATATATATATATATATATATATATATATATATATATATAGATCTACCTCATTATATCATTATATCAATGTACCATATTATCGATCTTATTTTATTGACTCCATTTCAGAGAAAAATCATTACATCGAATCCTTATTAATTGACTCCCATTTCATCGACCGTATGTTTTACTACTGTTAACTAGCACTACGTCACAAGATGGGTTGCCAACTGGCTTACAGTCAGAACTCACACGGTAAGAATAGTGGGCTCCAGGCCTGACTCTAAACCAGTCCACCAGTGGTGTCCCGCCAGGCTCGGCTCTGGGACCCCTACTGTTCAGCATATAGTTCTCAGAAGTACAGGCAAATACAGGAGGATTATGGCTAACCAAGTTCGCTGATGACTGCAAACTGGGAGCCATAATTGACTCTCCGGCTGACATGGACATCCTCCAAAAAGGCCTTACTGAGACAGACACCTGGTGTCAAAGTCAGGGCCTCAAGCTAAATGCCAAAAAATTCATAGTCATCCGGTTTGGGAAAAACAAAACACTCACGAATTACCACAGGCGGCAGCCACTTAATACAGAAGAGGTAATAAGAGATCTGGGGACCCAGGTAGATAGTAATCTCTCCTTGACAATCATATTGCCAAAGTAGTTAGGAAATCCTTCTATGTGGCCCATCTAATTACTAAGGGGTTTGCATCTAGAAATAAAGAGGTTATAGTGCCCCTCTACTCGTCACTCATCAGACCCATCATAGAGTACAATGCCCCATTTGGGATGTACCTCACAAGACACTTCCAACATCTTGAAAGATCACAAAAGCACCTCACCAAGAGGATTACTAGCCTCAAACATATGTCCTACGCAGCCCGACTGAAAATCTCCGGCTGTACTCAGTGGCATATCGCTTACTCAGAGGTGATCTCTGCCTGACTTACAAAGCCATGTCCAACTCAGAATTGATGTACATGCTCCACCTAAAGAAATCCAAGTCACTGGAGCCATGTAGTGAGCTAAACCTCGCCACAACAATAAATAGAACATGCTGGAGGGATAGATTCCTGTCACAGAGACTCCCCATGCTATGGAACAAAATTCCTAACTACATTAGGCAGAGCCCCTCACTAACACTCTTCAAGAGAAGCCTTGACGAGTGGATGGGTAACAGAAAATACACCCCTGGGATCACTTCATTGGCACTGCTTGACAGACGATTAGTTAATTAATCAATGGGGCGGCGAAAGCCGACACACTCTGGCTAGGCTTATAAATGCCCTCAGGCAGATAGCCTAGTACCTACCTATGAACCTATGTACCTATATAAAAAGAAGACTGTGTTGTGACTTTAACATACAGCGTACCAAATAACAGGAATGGTGGACATACAGGAACCCCCCCCGGAACTGTTGGAGTGGCTTACAGAACACTAACTTCACAAAGAGGCAAAGAAATCTTTGTTTTTGAGAACTACATCTACAAATTAGAGTAGAGACCGAGACAGAAGAAATATTGGGCATGTAATTTGAAAATGGCAGAAAATTTTAAAGGTAGAACAGTCACAACCAATGTAGTAAACAGAGAGGAATTAATTAAATCCATAGGTCATAGTCACCCTGCAGATCCAGCTAATGTTGAGAAGTATAACATTTGTAATGATATGAACTGAAGCCTGTTGTATACAGAGACAATCCATGTCTCATAGATGAAGATGGTCTTGCATCAACCGCCATTGAAATTGCAGCTACTTTGCCCACTAGAAGGGCACTGTTACAGAGAGTGAGTAAAGGTAGGAAAATGTAAATTTTTAGTCAGAGTTGGAAACCTGTAGATTTCTTAGATATGCAGGTTGAGGACCATCTTCTTAAAATAGGGCAATTTCTTCACAAGAAATTAACTTATTCAAATAGTGAAAATGTGGTGTTAGTGCTAAGCATGGTGCAGAATATATTTGATTTAAGCCATGGCAATAAATGGCTCATGAACGGAACTTGCATTAATAAACATAAACAACTTAGACAATTGTACAGCATACATGGACCCGTAAAGTATGGGGGTTACAGTGATTACATTTTTCTACAGTTTACTACTGTCATAGCAACGGTGCTTAAAATTGGCACTTGTTACACTTCTGTTTTAAATGGTACCTCTTTAAAGTTACATTGGTGTATAGGAATTTCCTGTAGTTTTTCAGTTTTGTTTTAGTTCCAGTGATTGAATGTACCACTTTGTTTACTGGAATTTACTTTTGTTGGCATTTGTTTTAATAAATAGCTATGCATTCATGTACTGGTTTGGACTATATATTTGATGAAATAGGAGTCAATTAAATGCGAATTCCATGTAATGAGTATTTGCTGAAATGGAGTCGATAACATAAGATTCGATAATATGGTGTGTCAATATAATGAAGTATATGTGTGTGTGTGTGTGTGTGTGTGTGTGTGTACATATATATATATATATATATATATATATATATATATATATATATATATATAAACTTTTTCAGATCTTATCCTAACATCATTTCCCCCTTTTTCCTTTTTCTTAAATCAAAATTAACAATTAAAATCCCTCATTAATATCATTTCCATATTCACTCCAACATAATTTAAAATGTTTTAAACATTGTTTCTCTTTCTTGTGACGTGCATATACTACAATGATTCAATATACATCTTTTTTCCACCTTATATCTATCAGTTATTCTACCCAGTTCTACTATGGTATAATTTAAAATTCTTATTGATTCATAACATAATATACCTAATCCTCAGCATGTATCTTTTTCCATTTTCCAAATAATGTCACCATCCCATAACTCTTCTGTTTGCAGCTTTTCTTCGTCTGTTGGTATTCTTATATCTTCTAATATAATGACATGCATATATTCCACCTGTATAATACCTGTTAATAATGACAAAATGTTATATCTATTTGCTGGAGCTTTTCTCCCCTTGTCTCTGCTGAAAAAGGGCTTCGGCTCAGTCAGACATTCCTGGTCAACAAATGTAAAATAATAAATAAAATAAATAAACACCATTCTAATAGACCTAATCTTCTTTTAATATTCTTTATACTGTTAACATTTATAGCAAGGATTCTCCCCTTTCTTCCTATATAAATTGTTATCCCATTCTGTTTCTACCCTTTTCCTTTTTTATTTTCTTTTACAACTACACTTTTAAACTTCCCTTTTCTTTCACCCTTTTCCTTATGGATTTTTTTCCCTTTAAGCATTCTCCAATTCATATATTCATCTTCACTTGACTCTTGTATTATTCTCTCCAGTTTTTTTTCATACACTAACTTCTTTACTGTTTTCTTCTACTGTTAATTGTTCTTCATGCTAATCTTCTAAATTTCCTTGTATATTATGTTCACATTTCTGCTTTTTCTCGTTCTTTAACTTCTATGTTATAGGTTCATAGGTTCATAGGTAAGTACTAGGCTATCTGCCCATGGGCATTTATAAGCCTAGCCACAGAGTGATGGCTTTCACCTCCCCATTAGATTAGTAACCTGGGCCTCTGTCAACAGGGCTCCTGAAGTGCTCCCAGGGTAGGACTTACGATTACCCATACACTCATCAAGATTTCTCTTGAAAAGGGTCAGAGAGGAGCTCTGTCGAATATGGATTGGGATTCTATTCCAGAGTGAGGGGAGTCGCTGGGACAGGAATCTATCCCTCCAGCATGTCCTGTTTATTGTTGTATATAGGTTCAAGTCATTAGAACGAGTGATTCTGAGGGATCTCGTTTTTTTTGAGGTGAAGCATGTCCATTAGTTCAGGGTTTGACATGGCCCTATAGGTCAGACATAGGTCACCTCTGAGAAGATGGTAAGCGATTGAGAAGAGCTGGAGCTTTTTTAGTCGTGCTTCATAGGGTAATTGTTTAAGGCCCTTAATCCTCTTAGTGAGGTACTTCTGTGGTCTTTCTAGTTGTTGCAGGTGTCTAGTGAGGTACATCCCAAATGGTTCATTGTACTCTATTATGGGCCTAATGAGTGAGGAGTAAAGGGGCACAATCACCTCCTTGGATCTGGATGAGAAACCCTTTGCAATCAGATGTGCCACATAGAAGGATTTCCTGACCGTTTTGGCTATGTGGTTATCAAAGGAGAGCATGCTATCTACTTGGGTACCCAGGTCCCTAATTACTTCTGTACTTAGTGGATTCCCATCTATGTGGTAGTTTGTAGGTACTTTGTTTTTCCCAAATGGGATTACTATGCATTTTTTGGCATTTAGCTTGAGGCCGTGACTTTGACACCAGGTGTTTGTCTCTGTGAGACCCTTTTGCAGGATGTCTGTGTCAGCTGGAGAGTCAATTATTGCACCCAATTTACAGTCATCCACGAACTTGGTTAGCCACAGTCCCTCCGCCTTTGCCTGTACTTCAGAGAAATGTATACCGAACAGGAGGGGTCCCAGGACTGAGCCCTGTGGGACTCCGCTTGTGACTAGTTTAGAGTCAGACATGGCGCCTGCCACTCTTACCGTGTGGGTTCTGTCTGAGAGCCAATTGGCAACCCATCTCGTGACATTATATCCACAATTCTCTCATGTGTGCCCTGTTTGTCCACATTTTCTGCATATCATATCATACCATATCATTCTTAGCTTCATGCCCAGGTTTACTACAGAAAAAAACACTTTCTTTTGTCACAATTACTAATTAAATGATAATTTTTTTCACAAAAAAGAAATGTTTTTGGTTGTCCCCTATATCTTACAATATCCCTATTTCATTTTATATTTATCATACTTGGAAGCTGTATAATTTGTTCCATTTTCTATTTTCAAAATTACACCACATTCCCAGACCCAGTCCACAAACCTCTATCATGATAGATTTTTGTAATGTCCATTACATAAAGGCTGTAAAAAGTTTTTTAGAACTTACTTTTTCAACATCCGTCTGAAACTGCACAAAAATTCTCATTTTTGTCTCTCTGCTAAATATTTGTACCACATATAAGTTCCCTGGATTACAATTTCCCTTAATTTCATATTGTTGAAAATTTTCTCCATATATTGTACTGTCTCAAAGAGAATGTGACAATAAATATCCTTATTAATATGTATAAATGCTCTTAACCTCCTTAGGAGAGATACCAAAGATGAAATTATGTTGTACCAAACCTCATACTTTTCAAGTTCCTTTACTTCTTATTTATTTCCCCCATCTTATCACAAATTTCTTCCTTGCTATCTCTATCATATTTGCTTGTCTTTCCCCTTCCTTCACCATCTGCACATGTGACTTCTTTTATCTCACGATATCTGCCACCTCCTCTTCTTGTATTTTGTCCATAATCTCTCCCCATGAAGCTGCTGCTTTGTTCTCTGGTTCACTTTGGTTCAACATATCCCTCAAATAAACATCACACAACCCTCCCGCTTCAAGGGTTGTAATCAGACATACATCCTGAAATTCCTCTTGAAACAGCCTTCCTGAAACATAGTTTCAGAATCTTCTGCATTCACCCTTGACTCAATGCTCCACTCCAGTTCCCCTCTTAGCTGACCACTCCTTTCTTCCGTTGCTCTCCACTATAACATCATTCTGTGAAGGATCAGAGTCCTTCACTTCCAAAGCAACTTATTTTTCATCTACGTTATCTCCTTTGCCAACCATCTCCATAACTCCTTCTCACTTCTCCATGTTTTTTTTCCTGCATCTCCAACCACCTCTACATTCAGGCTGGAAGCAGGAAATGCTATTACAAACTGCATCCCCATATGATGCAGGATAGGGGAAGTTCCTAAATGCCCTGGCCAAATTTCTCCTAGTAGTATAAATACCACCTTGGGTCTTCCCTTGAAAAGATACTACTAGCCCAGTGGGACTAACCTGGTCAGCAAAGGACAAATAAATAATGTAAGTTGAGCACATTTGCTATACATACTGCTACTGACGATGTTCCAAAACCAGAGTGCCAGCAAACTCATCTCATAAGGGATGACTGACATCCAGCAATAATTTATACCAGGTTAAGTTTGGGTTGTGTGTGAACATAAGATTCTAATTATGGAAATATTACAAAAAAAGTATATTTTCTAATGGATCATGTGCAATTTAGCCAGAATATGTCAAGGCAAATGGTAGGAGCTAAGCAAGTAAAAAGATGCATAAAGTATAGATTGTCTTTATGGGGTAGGTCTTACCTCAGACATAGCCAGCATCCAAGTTGATAACCATAGTCCATTAAAACAAATTATGCTTAGAGCATGACATAGTCATGGTACAAGAGTAGACTAGTTACTATTTCCAGTAAGGTAGTTCAGGGCATATGGCAGGAGTAGTGAATGCTTCAGGTAACCAAGCAAATGCAGTTGAGAAGGGTAAGGGGCTACGGATTTCATAGGTAGCTGGTAAGCTAAAGTGGTTTGGTGATGGTGAAGGGATCGAGTGGCTTGATACTGGAAATGAGAAGGTAATTGGCATTGCTTTTGCATTGCAAGGTGGTAAAAGTGTGTCATGGCAGACATTGTGTTAAACAACATCTTTGTCTACTTTGAGAGGGAATATTTTCAGCAGACTTGTGTAGTGGCTATGAGGGCATCTTGTGCCCCTGTTTATGCCAATCTTGTGCTAGCTTGGTGGGAGAAAAGTTTTATTTTTCTTCTGACTTTTATACTTTTATTCAAGTTTGCTACAGATATTTGGGTGAGATTTTATCATCTGGAATGGTAAGATTAGTCATCTCTTAAGATTTACTGATTACATAGAGCATACTGCATCTTAATGAAATTTAATTTCATTATGACTTTTCAAAGATTTGTTATCATGACATGTTGCTTATTAAGTATTTCAGAAACAATGGTGTTGCATCTACTGTGGTTTGTAAAGGCACAATTTCTAACTCGTGTCTTCATTTTAACAGTTGTGCCCCCCAAAGAAAAATCTTGTCAAAGGGCATATGGTCAGGTCAGTTAGGCTAACTAGAGACAACAATGTTTTAACCGAAGACATTTTGACTGACTTGTTTCTATCTAGGGCAACCTATGCAATTTGTTGTATAATATTAAAAAAGGAAACATTGCAAGCACGATCCACAAAATTTTGCACGATTTTAGAAGTTTACGCTCCATTTTTTTTTTAAAAAACTGGACATGATGAGATTAACAACAGAATCCCTATAGTCATTCCCTTTGACAAGGATGCAACACTTATATACTGAATAAAAAAAACTGGCATTTAACATTGACACAATATTTGAAGGATAAGTTGGGTAAGAAATCATATGTTGTTTATAGTAGGGGAAGGCATTTAAAATCACTGTTAGAGAACAGTAAGGAAGATACAATATCTATGCATGAATTCACAGGCATCAGTAAATGTGGCGCATGCAGATTTTGTAAGTATGTTAACCCCTATGTTGCTATGGATGGATACAACAGATCTATAAGATTTCCAAGTCATTTAAATTGTAACAGCTGCAGAGTTGTTTACCTGACAACATGTATTACCTGTACATGGGTAAGACCAAGAGGAGACTATGAAACAGAATTTGTGAACATGTTAGGGATATTAAGAACAAAAATTAAACCAACACTTTGTAAAAGCATTTGGTAATTTGTTCAACTTTAAAAGGTTTATATTTTTATTATAGAATGAGTACTAATTTCTAGAAGGGGAGGAAGTTAGTAAAACTATTTGTACCTCAAGGAGTTAGTTTGGCAATTGAAGTTAAATGCTTGTAAACAGCCTGGCTTATTGATGCCCTTTCCATTTCTAGTGTTCTTAAACACTGAGCTTGTTCTCTCTTTAGCACTATAATTATTATTGACAATATTTGTTATTGTTTGTTATTATGTTTTACATGTGTACTTAAAAGATGTAGTTTAAGATATCTATTAATTCTTATTGGTGTGAACTAATTATTGGTGTGGACATTTTAATGACATTTGTGAATTGCATAAGCAAACTGATGAAGTCCAATTTGAATTTACCAGACAAAAGTGCTTAGTTTGTTATATTAAAGATATTTTTATTTGCCCTGACATTTTCCAACTTGGCTATTTTGGTTACTAGTTCATTTATCAAGGTAGATGACTGAGCGGTGACCGCAGGAGCTACTTAGCATGAAAAGTAATAATAAGGGTAGGATAGGATTTATACACTGAAAACACCATCAGTGACACAGACAGAAGCAGCAGAGCAAGTGGCATCAGAAACAACATGGCTATTGGCATCAAGAATGGCAGAGGATGATCTTAGAAGAAACAAAAAGCAGATGCAGGTACCTGTGAGATTCTGAGACACAGAGGTCATAGCAGGTGAGTTGTCAATTAATGATACGTTCACTGAGGAAATTAGGAAATGGGAAAGAAGACACAAGGCAGACAGCAGTAGGGACAGAAATAAAAGGCATAGGATTACCACAGGCCAAGATGAGTAACAGATCAAATGATGGAGATGATGACTCAGGGGAGACTGTGGAACTAACTGTGGGCACAGGAAAGCAGGGGAGGGAAGTATCTGGTGAAGAACTCTTATGAGCAAGAGGAATAAATCAAAGGGAATTCAGGAGAAACTGGACCCTGACATTTTAATAATTCAGAGCATGGGTGGCCCAACAGAGGAACTTCCCATAGCAGATTCAAAATGTAAGCTGCAGGGAATGGAGCCTAACACAATGGGAGGAGTGGAAGAGGAGATAATGCAAATATGCTGTCTTTCTTACTTATTCCTGGCTGAACTTCATGGGATACACCTTTCTGAGAAGGTTAGGCAGCAGATAGCAAAAAGATAATTTTTAGATTTATTCTCTCCAGAAGAGGCCCAAAGAGGAGGAAGAGGATGCAAGCGATACAACGGTGGACAAAAACCTGTAGCTCAGGCATAAGCCACTGACAAGAAGAACATAACTGAATTGGCTAGTAATTTTCACAATTTATGCTAGTGTGATGACTGAATGTAATCCATTTGTGAAGGCTG
The DNA here is from genome assembly GCF_019279795.1 of Protopterus annectens. Taxonomy (NCBI): domain Eukaryota; kingdom Metazoa; phylum Chordata; order Ceratodontiformes; family Protopteridae; genus Protopterus; species Protopterus annectens. The sequence continues at coordinate 70,019,043 of NC_056725.1, forward strand.
GCACATGAGCATACCTTTATCAGTTGTCCTAGGAGAGGGGGTGGCTACAGTATGATAAGCAGTTTAGGAGACATTAACATATGCAGACAGTACTCCCATGGGAATGTGGATATGTCTCTCTTGTGGGATATACGTTATGGCAGAGGGTACAGCACTCTGTTTGTAGATTACCATATGCTAGCTGCATGCTAAACAATGCACAGCATCGGGAGGGGGACAATTTAGAACATAACAGGGAAAAATTCAGTGATGCAGGTACAACATAGGTCAGTTTACTCCTTGCATCATGTATGTATTGTCATGAATGCCAGGCATGTGGAGGACAACACCCATTTAAGGTCTAAAATAAAATAAAGTAAGATGAACTGGGTCAAGGGTAAAACCTTCCAACACCACTTTCAGTGTAAAATCTGGTGCCATGGTCCCAGATGTATCCTGATAAAGAGACAACAACACTGTTGGAAAGTGATTTTATAGAGGGCACGATTCCATTAAAGGCAGAATTGTAAATTGGCTATGGAATGGCAAGAAGTGCTAAAGGAAAAGCTGGCATGGAAGTTCATTTGGGAATGTTTAGGGGTCCTTTCAGGAAAACACACTTTAAGAATATGCAGGTGTCACCTTTGGGTTTGCTTCCAGAGAATACAGGAGAAAATAGGCTCATTCACCATCTTTCCTATTTCAAAGGGTCATCGGTTACTGATGCCTTATGGATGCAGACTCTTCAGTAACTTATATCTCATTTGACAGAGCTTTATGCTTAGTAGCTGCATAAGGAAAAATGGCAGTCTTGGTCAAAGGAAGGTGGATATTGAGGCCACATTCTTATTTTACCCATTATGGAAAGGGACTAAGAGTTGCTAAGCTTTAAAGGAGATGGAAAATACTATATTAACTTTTGCATAGTGATGGGATATGGAGTAGGGTTTCCTTTTGCAATTTTTGAGAAATCTAGCTCGTTTCTGGAATGAGTTGTGCTCCAGGGATCTAAGGAGAGGAAGGTTATGTACTATTTAGACAACTTCTTGCTTAGAGAAGTGGTACCGTCTAAAGATTTTGAGTTGTTTTTGGACAAATTAGGAGACCAACTAGGGAGTTTGGGGTCTCTTTAGCAAAAGAGAAGAGAATATATAGGAACCAACTATATGCTTAGTAATTTTACATCAAGTTGGGCACTGTAGCAAGGGTAGTACAGTTATCACAAGACAAAGTTATAAAACTAGCAGAGACAGAGCACACAGCAAGGGGACCAAAGAAAGTGATGCTGAAGCAACGTCAGAGCCTGTGGGGCTTATGATTTTTGTATAAAGACTACCCCATGGAGAAGTTGACAGCACAGGGGTGGAGGGTGTACAAAACCACACAACAGAATAAGAATCACAACAGAAATGCAAGCCAGTATGTGAGTATGGGTGGTGGTCCTGAGGGGAATTAATGGGGTGTTGCTCTGGCAAAAAAGAGCATCCAAATGGAGAGTCAGTTGTTCATAGATGCAGCAGGACACATCAGGTTTGGAGGACACCTGAAGGGCAGATGTTTGCAGAACAGTGGCTGGATGACTGATAATGGGAAAAGGGCCATCTGTTTCTTATGGAACTGAAATTCTTTCCAGTGATTGTGGTGGGGTACATTTAGGGGAAATTTGCTGCAGGACATGTCCATTTTATTCAGGAATAATAACATGGAGAGTAGTTAGTCTGTTAAACAATCACTTGGGTGGGACAGGGAATATCCTGACAACAGCATAGTCAAGGGAAGGAGGATACCATTGCTGACTTTCTCTCTTGTGTTTTCAGTGGCACAGATTCAGTCAAATGGCCCCAGCTGCAAATCTGAAGCCTTGCAGGTTTATGCATCACCTTTTGGACCATATTTGGAAAGCTGATATCAGGTATAACAGAGAAAAAATTGTACCCATGATAACAGTCTGATATAAGGAACTGTATTGGTTCATTCTGTAGAACTCCCCATCTTATCACAAATCTCTTCCTTGCTATCTCTATCATATTTGCTTGTCTTTCCCCTTCCTTCACCATCTGCACATGTGACTTCTTTTATCTCACGATATCTGCCACCTCCTCTTCTTGTATTTTGTCCATAATCTCTCCCCATGAAGCTGCTGCTTTGTTCTCTGGTTCACTTTGGTTCAACATATCCCTCAAATAAACATCACACAACCCTCCCGCTTCAAGGGTTGTAATCAGACATACATCCTGAAATTCCTCTTGAAACAGCCTTCCTGAAACATAGTTTCAGAATCTTCTGCATTCACCCTTGACTCAATGCTCCACTCCAGTTCCCCTCTTAGCTGACCACTCCTTTCTTCCGTTGCTCTCCACTATAACATCATTCTGTGAAGGATCAGAGTCCTTCACTTCCAAAGCAACTTATTTTTCATCTACGTTATCTCCTTTGCCAACCATCTCCATAACTCCTTCTCACTTCTCCATGTTTTTTTTCCTGCATCTCCAACCACCTCTACAGTCAGGCTGGAAGCAGGAAATGCTATTGCAAACTGCATCCCCATATGATGCAGGATAGGGGAAGTTCCTAAATGCCCTGGCCAAATTTCTCCTAGTAGTATAAATACCACCTTGGGTCTTCCCTTGAAAAGATACTACTAGCCCAGTGGGACTAACCTGGTCAGCAAAGGACAAATAAATAATGTAAGTTGAGCACATTTGCTATACATACTGCTACTGACGATGTTCCAAAACCAGAGTGCCAGCAAACTCATCTCATAAGGGATGACTGACATCCAGCAATAATTTATACCAGGTTAAATTTGGGTTGTGTGTGAACATAATATTCTAATTATGGAAATATTACAAAAAAAGTATATTTTCTAATGGATCATGTACAATTTAGCCAGAATATGTCAAGGCAAATGGTAGGAGCTAAGCAAGTAAAAAGATGCATAAAGTATAGATTGTCTTTATGGGGTAGGTCTTACCTCAGACATAGCCAGCATCCAAGTTGATAACCATAGTCCATTAAAACAAATTATGCTTAGAGCATGACATAGTCATGGTACAAGAGTAGACTAGTTACTGTTTCCAGTAAGGTAGTTCAGGGCATATGGCAGGAGTAGTGAATGCTTCAGGTAACCAAGCAAATGCAGTTGAGAAGGGTAAGGGGCTACGGATTTCATAGGTAGCTGGTCAGCTAAAGTGGTTTGGTGATGGTGAAGGGATCGAGTGGCTTGATACTGGAAATGAGAAGGTAATTGGCATTGCTTTTGCATTGCAAGGTGGTAAAAGTGTGTCATGGCAGACATTGTGTTAAACAACATCTTTGTCTACTTTGAATATTTTCAGCAGACTTGTGTAGTGGCTATGAGGGCATCTTGTGCCCCTGTTTATGCCAATCTTGTGCTAGCTTGGTGGGAGAAAAGTTTTATTTTTCTTCTGACTTTTATACTTTTATTCAAGTTTGCTACAGATATTTGGGTGAGATTTTATCATCTGGAATGGTAAGATTAGTCATCTCTTAAGATTTACTGATTACATAGAGCATACTGCATCTTAATGAAATTTAATTTCATTATGACTTTTCAAAGATTTGTTATCATGACATGTTGCTTATTAAGTATTTCAGAAACAATGGTGTTGCATCTACTGTGGTTTGTAAAGGCACAATTTCTAACTCGTGTCTTCATTTTAACAGTTGTGCCCCCCAAAGAAAAATCTTGTCAAAGGGCATATGGTCAGGTCAGTTAGGCTAACTAGTGACAACAATGTTTTAACCGAAGACATTTTGACTGACTTGTTTCTATCTAGGGCAACCTATGCAATTTGTTGTATAATATTAAAAAAGGAAACATTGCAAGCACGATCCACAAAATTTTGCACGATTTTAGAAGTTAACGCTCCATTTTTTTTTTTTAAAAACTGGACATGATGAGATTAACAACAGAATCCCTATAGTCATTCCCTTTGACAAGGATGCAACACTTATATACTGAATAAAAAAAAACTGGCATTTAACATTGACACAATATTTGAAGGATAAGTTGGGTAAGAAATCATATGTTGTTTATAGTAAGTGAAGGCATTTAAAATCACTGTTAGAGAACAGTAAGGAAGATACAATATCTATGCATGAATTCACAGGCATGAATAAATGTGGCGCATGCAGATTTTGTAAGTATGTTAACCCCCATGTTGCTATGGATGGATACAACAGATCTATAAGATTTCCAAGTCATTTAAATTGTAACAGCTGCAGAGTTGTTTACCTGACAACATGTATTACCTGTACATGGGTAAGACCAAGAGGAGACTATGAAACAGAATTTATGAACATGTTAGAGATATTAAGAACAAAAATTAAACCAACACTTTGTACAAGCATTTGGTAATTTGTTCAAATTTTATTATAGAATGAGTACTAATTTCTAGAAGGGGAGGAGGTTAGTAAAACTATTTGTACCTCAAGGAGTTAGTTTGGCAATTGAAGTTAAATGCTTGTAAACAGCCTGGGCTTATTGATGCCCTTTCCATTTCTAGTGTTCTTAAACACTGAGCTTGTTCTCTCTTTAGCACTATAATTATTATTGACAATATTTGTTATTGTCTGTTATTATGTTTTACATGTGTACTTAAAAGATGTAGTTTAAGATATCTATTAATTCTTATTGGTGTGAACTAATTATTGGTGTGGACTTTTTAATGACATTTGTGAATTGCATAAGCAAACTGATGAAGTCCAATTTGAATTTACCAGACAAAAGTACTTAGTTTGTTATATTAAAGATATTTTTATTTGCCCTGACATTTTCCAGCTTGGCTATTTTGGTTACTAGTTCATTTATCAAGGTAGATGACTGAGCGGTGACCGCAGGAGCTACTTAACATGAAAAGTAATAATAAGGGTAGGATAGGATTTATACACTGAAAACGCCATCAGTGACACAGACAGAAGCAGCAGAGCAAGTGGCATCAGAAACAACATGGCTATTGGCATCAAGAATGGCAGAGGATGATCTTAAAAGAAACAAAAAGTAGATGCAGGTACCTGTGAGATTCTGAGACACAGAGGTCATAGCAGGTGAGTTGTCAATTAATGATACGTTCACTGAGGAAATTAGGAAATGGGAAAGAAGACACAAGGCAGACAGCAGTAGGGACAGAAATAAAAGGCATAGGATTACCACAGGCCAAGATGAGTAACAGATCAAATGATGGAGATGATGACTCAGGGGAGACTGGGGAACTAACTGTGGGCACAGGAAAGCAGGGGAGGGAAGTATCTGGTGAAGAACTCTTATGAGCAAGAGGAATAAATCAAAGGGAATTCAGGAGAAACTGGACCCTGACATTTTAATAATTCAGAGCATGGGTGGCCCAACAGAGGAACTTCCCATAGCAGATTCAAAATGTAAGCTGCAGGGAATGGAGCCTAACACAATGGGAGGAGTGGAAGAGGAGATAATGCAAATATGCTGTCTTTCTTACTTATTCCTAGCTGAACTTCATGGGATACACCTTTCTGAGAAGGTTAGGCAGCAGATAGCAAAAAGATAATTTTTAGATTTATTCTCTCCAGAAGAGGCCCAAAGAGGAGGAAGAGGATGCAAGCGATACAACAGTGGACAAAGACCTGTAGCTCAGGCATAAGCCACTGACAAGAAGAACATAACTGAATTGGCTAGTAATTTTCACAATTTATGCTAGTGTGTTGACTGAATGTAATCCATTTGTGAAGGCTGGCACAGGAGCATACCTTTATCAGTTGTCCTAGGAGAGGGGGTGGCTACAGTATGATAAGCAGTTTAGGAGACATTAACATATGCAGACAGTACTCCCATGGGAATGTGGATATGTCTCTCTTGTGGGATATACGTTATGGCAGAGGGGTACAGCACTCTGTTTGTAGATTTACCATATGCTAGCTGCATGCTAAACAATGCACAGCATCGGGAGGGGGACAATTTAGGAACATAACAGGGGAAAAAATTCAGTGATGCAGGTACAACATAGGTCAGTTTACCCTTGCATCATGCATGTATTGTCATGAATGCCAGGCATGTGGAGGACAACACCCATTTAAGGTCTAAAATAAAATAAAGTAAGATGAACTGGGTCAAGGGTGGAAACCCTTCCAACACCACTTTCAGTGTAAAATCTGGTGCCATGGTCCCAGATGTATCCTGATAAAGAGACAACAACACTGTTGGAAAGTGATTTTATAGAGGGGCATTGATTCCATTTAAAGGGCAGAATTGTAAATTGGCTATGGAATGGCAAGAAGTGCTAAAGGAAAAGCTGGCATGGAAGTTCATTTGGGAATGTTTAGGGGTCCTTTCAGGAAAACACACTTTAAGAATATGCAGGTGTCACCTTTGGGTTTGCTTCCAGAGAATACAGGAGAAAATAGGCTCATTCACCATCTTTCCTATTTCAAAGGGTCATCGGTTACTGATGCCTTATTGGATGCAGACTCTTCAGTAACTTATATCTCATTTGACAGAGCTTTATGCTTAGTAGCTGCATAAGGAAAAATGGCAGTCTTGGTCAAGGTGGATATTGAGGCCACATTCTTATTGCTACCCATTATGGAAAGGGACTAAGAGTTGCTAAGCTTTAAAGGAGATGGAAAATACTATATTAACTTTTGCATAGTGATGGGATATGGAGTAGGTTTTGCAATTTTTGAGAAATCTAGCTCGTTTCTGGAATGAGTTGTGCTCCAGGGATCTAAGGAGAGGAAGGTTATGTACTATTTAGACAACTTCTTGCTTAGAGGAGTGGTACCATCTAAAGATTTTGAGTTGTTTTTGGACAAATTAGGAGACCAACTAGGGAGTTTGGGGTCTCTTTAGCAAAAGAGAAGAGAATATATAGGAACCAACTATATGCTTAGTAATTTTACATCAAGTTGGGCACTGTTGCAAGGGTAGTACAGTTATCACAAGACAAAGTTATAAAACTAGCAGAGACAGCACACAGCAAGGGGACCAAAGAAAGTGATACTGAAGCAATGTCAGAGCCTGTGGGGCCTATGATTTTTGTATAAAGAGTACCCCATGGAGAAGTTGATAACACAGGGGTGGAGGGTGTACAAAACCACACAACACAGTGAGAATCACAACAGAAATGCAAGCCAGTATGTGAGTATGGGTGGATGTCCTGAGGGGAATTAATGGGGTGTTGCTCTGGCAAAAAAGAGCATCCAAATGGAGAGTCATTTGTTCACAGATGCAGCAGGACACATCAGGTTTGGAGGACACCTGAAGGGCAGATGTTTGCAGAACAGTGGCTGGATGACTGATAATGGGAAAAGGGGCATCTGTTTCTTATGGAACTGAAATTCTTTCCAGTGATTGTGGTGGGGTACATTTAGGGGAAATTTGCTGCAGGACAAGTCCATTTTATTCAGGAATAATAACATGGAGAGTAGTTAGTCTGTTAAACAATCACTTGGGTGGGACAGGGAATATCCTGACAACATCATAGTCAAGGGAAGGAGGATACCATTGCTGACTTTCTCTCTTGTGTTTTCAGTGGCACAGATTCAGTCAAATGGCTCCAGCTGCAAATCTGAAGCCTTGCAGGTTTATGCATCACCTTTTGGACCATTTGGAAAGCTGATATCAGGTATAACAGAGAAAAATTGTACCCAAGGATAACAGTCTGATATAAGAACTGTATTGTTCATTCTGTAGAACTGAGGGAAAATGAAGCATGGGAAATATGATGGTCAGTGCCAGTGCCAGTGACATTGCCAGTGTCAGTGCCAGTGTCATTGCTAGTGCCAGTATCAGTGCCAGTGTCATTGTCAGTACCAGTGCCAATGTCATTGCCAGTGCAAATGCCAACACCGGTGACACAGCTCCTAAGTTACATTTTCAGTCTGAAGGAGAGAGGAGTGTCAAGATACAGTCCAGGGGCATATGTGGCAGTAATCAGTTGTTAAAAGAGGCCATGAAGGTGACAGGAATTGGCAAAAGCATTTATAACAACAAAGATGCTTCAGGGCTAAGGGGGAATGGAGATCAAGAGAGCCTGTGAGTGTCACCATGCTGAGCTGAGCAGTTTTGTGTGACTCACTATTCCTACGGGAAGTGTGTGTGTGTGTGTGTGTGTGTGTGTGTGTGTGTGTGTGTGTGTGTGTGTGTGTGTGTGTGTGTGTGCGTATACGGAGAGGTGCAGGAAGTATTCAGAAATTATTAATATTCTACAAAATTCAACTTAATATGAGTGGGTGTTTTTGGAAACTTTCCTACCTTCACTTAATGTGAATAGATATGCCTCTAAAATAGATGCTTTTGCAGATTGCCAAACTCTGCTGGATTTAATACATTTGTCAGAGGCATATGGTTGAGCATGGACATACCTTTCATGAAACTAAGAAAGCTTAAAAAAAGAAACTAAAACAGTCACATTAGCCTAGCAGTTAGTGCAAGGATTTACGGTTCTGAGCTGTTTCTGTTAGTTACAGGTACAGGTTTGATTCTACCAAAGAGTACTCAAAGAGATGTCCCTGAAAAGGGGCATTGTCCCGTGTTCTTACATAATTAACAGAATGATAAAATAAAATAAAAATAAATAAAAAGTAGGACTTTATGCAGCACTAGTTATTTCTATATAGCCCGTATAGAGCCCTTTCCTTGATGGAAGACTGAAAACATTAAGACATATATCAGACAGATACCCTAAAGTTGCTGTAAAAAACTGGCAGCATATACAACAGAACTGTTGTGGCATTACTTCAGTAGTGAGGAATACTGCTATACTGCTTTAAATGCTACAAGCTTTTGGTTTGTCAATGCACACAACTTGTTTTTTTCCCTCCTAAGTCTTTTCATTGCACCAACTCACTATAATTTCTACCTATGGTCATCTCATTTTACAAACTTCTGATTATTTAACTAAGACAATTTTAGTCTTAGCTTTTTTCACCCTGTGGACTGCTCATCTCAATCATGCTAGTTGTTTTCACTTTTTGTGCCTTTTAAAATTTCTGACATAAAATTTGAAAAGATTTCTCTGTTGTTACATTTGTGTATGAGTACTTCAGTCTCTAAACCTTTTAGTTGACATTGCACCCATTACTTACCCTTTTGTTATCTGAAATATTTATTATTTAATACTCATATGCTGGTTGTTTTATCCTAATAATAGTCTAAATTATTGCTTATTTAATGTTCAGCTTTTGATTATACATGCAATGTATTCCTTGAAACTTTTCACCTCGAGGCCTTCTGTAATTAAATCTTCAGAACTGGATATTGCCATCCAGCAGGTCAGATTTAACAAGTAATAAATGAATTATAAAAAAATCAGTTGATTTTTGAAAATGTGTATGTTTTCCTTGTTATCCATTTTTTTAACTGTTAGTTGTTCCTCTTAGGTATGTTCTTCCTGCCTTTCCTCTATCATCATCAGTAGTAAGACTTTTTTGTTTGGAAACCCGTTGTTCTTTTTAAACTCTCCAGTGCTTAAATATTCCTCCTGAGTTTCAGAATATGTTGATAATGAATATTCTCAAGTACATTTAGGATGATACCTTGTGGATTACAAATATTATAGTCTGTACTGAGTTTGAGGAACTCTTTGAATTCATATAGTCAATATATCAATGAATATTAAGATTGAATATTACGTTTTGCCTCACATTGTATGCAAACTGCAGATACCCAAATAAATTACAGATACCCAAACTCTCTTGGATTTAATGAAAAAATATTTAATTCCAACATGAGTGCCTTCTCAACTGTCTCGTGTAAATTATTTCCTTAGAAATATATCTTCCAAAAATATCATTGTGATCTAGAGAAATCATTTCTATTTCCTTTGACCAAAAGACTGTTGAGACTGAGATAAGTTGAAGCCAGTAGTAGACAAGCAGGATACCTATTACAACACATTTGAATTAATTATTTTCTGGGGCTGACACAGACCATAGTTCCCTACATCTGCCTTTCTGGCCATAGGAAATCCCATCCTTACATAATATTAAGTTGATTCACTTCTGAATTACCAGTGGTTCAATTTTAACTTATCAAAATAATTTCCAGTGCTCTCACCCTGTCTTGGGAACCATCCTCCCTCAGCATTAGTAGTTTTTGCTTTGTTTACTCTTAAAAATCAAATATCAGTTTTTGTGTAATTTCTCTGCTGTCGCTAAATAGGAGGGGAGGCCAGTCCCGAGTCTCTCTTGCACAATATGGTGTTGATCTTTAGATCTGTGGTAGTCTTTTTGAGGCGCTGTAATTGAGAAGGTCTCTTTTGAAGGAAGGTGTCATGTTAGCCTCTCGCATCTTTATCTACTATGGTAGGGCATGGACATTCCTTCATCTACTTTGTTACTGTCCCTGGGCATGCCATACAGGAAAATCAGTAATGCACATTAACTTAACCTCTTCATTGTTTCATTGCCATCTGTAGACCATTTTTTGTCCTCCTGTTGAGAAAACTGTGCTGGTTTTCAGCCTTTCATCTTTCATTACACTTGTGTGCTTGTTAAGCCCATATCACTGGTGCAGGGACGAATCTGAAGGAATTTGTGCTCAAATTTAGATGCAGACTACAGGTGATCTAATTTTATTTGCTTATATACCAAATATATATTCCTGATCTTTCTGATGGTTAAAGTGATAATGCACACAATTGTTATCAATGAATTTACATAAAGTAGTTTCTCAATCCAAAGTGTTCTTTGACAAGGCCATTGTCTCGTCTTCATCTTTGTTACCATTTTCTTTTATTGTACGTTTCCTCTTCCTTTTGTTTAGCACAAATTCTACTCCTTTCATAAATGTTATTTCTTTCTCTGTTTAGAGCTGCACTCTTTTCCTTTCTTACAGAAATAATCTTGTTACCATGATCTGCTCTTCTTTTCTTGATAGCTGTAAACTCAGCCACCAACTGCATTGTTTCTATTCTCAAAAATGTTGAATAGTAACCTGCTCCTAACTGCAGTATAACCCTTTAGGCTGTGATATAAATAAAATCCACACAACATTCACGGAAAAATGGCACACTAAATCAGTTGTTTAATATTTCCATCAAATTTGTTTACTCATCAACACAAATTTACATATTCAGGTAAAAGGATATATCTTTGTCATTTTTGGAATACTATAACTACAATAACAGAAGACTGAAAATGCACTGCTCTTTGTCATTTTTTTTCTTTTGTTATTTAATATTTAAGCAATTTTGCAAACAATATTTTATTTGCTGTATCAAAATGTCAAATCTAGTTTCTTGCACATATCAAAATACATTTCTCAGATGTCAAATCTTGTGTGCAGGTATGTGTGCGTGTGTGTGTGTGTGTGTGCGTGTGCATGTGTTTGTGTATGTGTGTGTGCGTGTGTTTATATAACATTTATATCATGTGCATAATTCATTATTACCTATTCCCATGATCATACCACTCAACCTTTAAGCAGCAAAAGTAATACCTCTGGCGTTTAAAAACCACAGCAGAAGGTCAAAAAAGAAATACCCTTACATTTTTAAGAACAACAGTTGTTAAGGTGCTACAGCACATAACAATGTATGTCATTTTAAACAGGTCTATCTTTATGAAAAAAAAAATTAGACATTTAGGGGAGCAATTTTAAATCTAAGCTTAAATCACAGTAGTTGAGAGCTATGTACGTCATTTTGTTTAGGAGTAGGTTTACTTATTTTCTCTCATTTTTGTAATTTCTACTAGTCTTCCTCCCAAGGGAATGTAGTCTAATATAAAAATACATTTAGTACCCAATTTGTTTAATCAAATATAATGTAACAATAAGCTTGTAGCTGTAATCAATCTGTATTGTTTACAGGTAGCACTGAACCATTTGAAGACATACAGTGAATTGCCATTGCATATTGACTGTCACCCTTTGTAACAGGACAGGTTTCTATAAAGTTTTGGATACTTCCTTTACTGCTAGCACCCTTGTAAAAGCAAGATGTTTTTTCTTGTGAATTGGTCTATGACAGAGTTACCACTTATCTGTAGTTTCATGACACATTAAATTTAAAATAAAATGCTACACTCTGAATTTTGTGATGTAGTGCAAGGTGTTTAATTGGGTCTACTTTAGAACTATGAAAACGCAAAATGTCGAGCGCTCACATGAAAGAAAAATAAGGAATTCGATATTGATTTTTTGGGATCGCAGTACAGAATATTTGCCCTTTCCTCACTGTAGTGCGATCTCGGAGTAGCAATATATATTTAGCAGGGGGTATGGGGGGCTGCAGCCCCTCCACAATAGTGATTTTGAGTTCCTGATTATTCGCTCATGTGACCATTCGATAGATTGATTTTTTGTTTTTCTGACATAGACCCGTTTAATTATATATGTATCAGATTAGCATATTTAAACTAAATCCTTTACTGGCCATTATTGTAAACACATGAAACACTTTATATTATTTAATGTTCTAGCAGAGTGACCATTTGTCTTTGCCTACTTAGTTGAGTCTTCGCATATCCAAATAAAATGACTGTCCTCTTTTCTTTTAAAATTGCATTATAGTGTGTGAAGAAATCTTGTTAATCTGGGGAATTCACTTAGTCATAGCTACAAGTGGGCTTACAATGGGGTTATGATTTATAAAGGACCCTTGTCAGTGGTATGCCCTAATATGGGCAAAAATCACTATGGCAGCCCTTTCTCATTCAGAAACAGGCCCACTGCAGTGATTTTATGTAGTCAGTAGAATCACTATTGTGGGGTATCTCCACAGATGTTCTAAATGCTAATGGTGGGGTGATGGTGTTGTTGCCATAACTCACAACTCCTCATAAGATTAAACACTAAAGCTTTTAATACTTGGGGGGGGGGGTGAGGAGACACTAAACAACAGGAACACATTTTAAATATTACTCTAAGGCACTTAAAATGTTAGAAGATCGACAGGTTTTACATTACAAAGCATTTTCTGAAGAATACGAATTATGAAACTGGAATGTCTGCTATTATTGACTGATTGTAATTATCCATGATTTATGAGGGACAGGTCAAATATGGATGATTTGTAAAACTAGGAATAACTGAGGTGTGTGTATGTATGTGTGTGTGTGTGTGTGTGTGTGTGTGTGTGTGTGTGTGTGTGTGTGTGTGTGTGTGTGTGTGTGTGTATGTATTTGAGTGCATGTGCACGTGTATGTATGTATGTGAGTGTGCATGTTTGAATGTGTGCATATGCATAGGAGAATGTATATGGGGGATTCCTGTGCCAATGTAATGCATGAGCCACCCTTGGTGACTGCTGGAGGAAAGTTCTGATTAGCATTAGCAGTAACACCACATGATTCAGAGACATCCAAATTAGCTGATATCAGGACTATCCTCATTATAGCTAATGTTGTCTCTGATTTGCATTTCCCATGCTTGAGTAAACTGCACCTTTTGGCAGTAGCAGCTGAAGTGAGTGCAAGGATGGTTTTCTGAATCCCAGCCATGTTCTTGGAAAATTTCTCTTTCCTAATTCAAGGCTACTAGTTTAACCACTTTTCCTATTACTTTGCTACCTAGAATATGCTTATTTATAGTCTATGTCAATGTCTAATGTACTTCAATTTACAAATGTACTACAACTTATGATATTTTATAAAGTACATTGTCTTGGTGCTTTGCTTTGTTTTTTTCCTAGTTAGAAAATTATTCTCTTTTCTGCTTCAGCAAATGCAACACAAAATGAAAATGCTCCATAGGTACTAAATGCACTAAGTATCTGTTTTACTTTTCAGCAGACATGTAGCAATTGTACAAATTATGCCAATTTTGTCAAACCCAGGGCCCTACTTCTGGTTAAGGTGGTGGACAAGTAAGAGCACCCATTCCCTCTTATTCAAGGCCCAAATAAATTGTAGGGTACTAGTGAGAGCAGTGGCCATAAAATACTTACCTCCTTTTATTAAAATTCACTCCTGCTTAGCTTTGAAGTCTCTGGATAAAAAGAAAAAGAAATTGCCAGTGATAGCAGCACTGCCGAGCTACTTACCTACAATAACTGATTCGACTTTCTGTGTTCAGTTATCAGTGGTCTAGGATTATACCATGGATAATCACATAATTAGCATAGTAGAAGATAATGTACCTCAGATTATGAGTTACTGCAGAAAATTAATGCAATCTTGGAGCAATATACAAAAAAAATGGAGAGAAGACTTGGTGAAATTGAAGATGTAATATTGGCGCATATAGACCACATTACTTTGCTGGATAATGCTATGGCAGGAGTTTTGCAAAGAATGGCCACATTCAAGACACAAATGGAGCTGGCAGAAAGCAGGCTGATAAATCAGGGGAACCACAGATGCAGGAAGAACCTTCACTTTAAAGGGATTTCTGAAAAGCTGAAGGTCTCAGACTACTTAGGATACATCATCTCTAAACTGGAGAAGTAGAAAGGTCTAAGATAACAGGAGATCAGACTGGAAAGGGCCCACAGGATTTTCCTCCCTCAAAGGATACATGCCAGAATAGCCTGACCAATTATTGTACAACTTGAATTATACAGTCTGAAAGAAAGGATTCAGTCACTTTTATGGGTGCCCAGAAAAATGCTGATGATCACTGACAGTAGGGTATACTGTTATCAAGACAATGCAATTGACATGAGGAAGCAACATATGGCTTACAGTAACATAATGAGACTTTATTCATGGAAAGGGTAAAAATATCATCTCTTATTCCCTGCTCAGCTGAAAATGTTTACTGCAACTGGTCTGGTCCCCTTGTACACCTCAGAAGAAGTAACAACAAAATGGCCAACGCTGGCCCATCACCTTGACTCAGAATCAAAGGTTACTGCTAATGGAGTTGTGTCTTAGACATCAAGCTCTAATAGGCAACCTCCCATGCAGTCAATTGCAGGGCTCTTCACAGTGTTTAAAAAGGGGGGCAAAGGACAAGACAAGAGTGATAGACTCTCTACTTGCTGCTGTAACAAATGCCCAATAATCCATGCCATACTTAAGGGTCAAGGCCAATTAGATTTGTTGGACCTCACACTTCACGACTGAGATGATGATTGAAGGATTGTATTCAACTTGCTAATTCGTTTAACTGCCTGGTACTAATACATGCCTAGTAAGACTAGGAATCTGCACTTGTATAATGGGTCTCGAAGAAAGTTCAGTTACAGATTTGCTGTTCTGAACTGTTTGGAAGTTACTAGAAGGCCAGTGCTTGCTTGGGCTAAAGGGAAGTCTCTGTGTTCACCAGTGGGAGTGGTTAACACTGAACAGCCTGCCTGTCCCTGGAGGAGTGGTTACTACCTAGAAGCTTTAGTTTTATTGCCATTTTGGGTCAATTCTAAACTCCTTGATCTCTGTCTCTTAAAACCAGGCTGCCTCATGGTTTTGGCGTCTTTTCAGGCTTGCTAGTTGCTGCTGAAGCACCTACCAAGGGAAGAAAATGCTGAGAGAAGAAAAGGAGCCACTTTTGTGATTTTAAGTATTTTCTTCTGATTTTTTGTTAAGTTTTACTGCTTTGCCGCCTACTTTTTGGCATTTTCCGGCTTGCTAAAGTTTATATCTGTAACAGTAACAGTACTTGGAACACATCTAGAGCCTGTTTACTGCATTTCCTGTGTTGCACTTAATTTAAAATCATTTTTTTTCTCTAAAAACTGCTTTTTACCTGATTTTGACCTAGCACTCAAGTGTGGGGTCATTTGTTGCACTGTTGTGATTATTTTGCTGCTTGTGTATCTCTGCTACCTTTAAAGTACGACAAAAAGAAAAAAAAAAAAATCTTGCTTTTTTCCCACTTTCTGAAAGTTAAGAAAGTTCAGTTACAGATTTGCTGTTCTGAACTGTTTGGAAGTTTCTAGAAGGCCAGTGCTTGCTTGGGCTAAAGGGAAGTCTCTGTGTTCACCAGTGGGAGTGGTTAACACTGAACAGCCTGCCTGTCCCTGGAGGAGTGGTTACCACCTAGAAGCTGTAGTTTTATTGGCCATTTTGGGTCAATTCTAAACTCCTTGATCTGTCTCTCTTAAAACCAGGCTGCCTCATGGTTTTGGCATCTTTTCAGGCTTGCTAGTTGTTGCTGAAGCACCTACCAAGGGGAGAAAATGCTGAGAGAAGAAAAGGAGCCACTTTTGTGATTTTAAGTATTTTCTTCTGATTTTTTGTTGTTTTACTGCTTTGCCGCCTACTTTTTGGCATTTTCTGGCTTGCTAAAGTTTATATCTGTAACAGTAACAGTACTTGGAACACATCTAGAGCCTGTTTACTGCATTTCCTGTGTTGCACTTAATTTAAAATCGTTTTTATCTCTAAAAACTGCATTTTACCTGATTTTGGCCTAGCACTCGTGTGGGGTCATTTATTGCACTGTTGTGATTATTTTGCTGCTTGTGTATCTCTGCTACCTTTAAACTACAACAAAAAGAAAAAAAAATCTTGCTTTTTTGCCACTTTCTGAAAGTTAAAAAAGTTCAGTTACAGATTTGCTGTTCTGAACTGTTTGGAAGTTTCTAGAAGGCCAGTGCTTGCTTGGGCTAAAGGGAATTCTCTGTGTTCACCAGTGGGAGTGGTTAACACTGAACAGCCTGCCTGTCCCTGGAGGAGTGGTTACTACCTAGAAGCTGTAGTTTTATTGGCCATTTTGGGTCAATTCTAAACTCCTTTATCTGTCTCTCTTAAAACCAGACTGCCTTGTGGTTTTGGCATCTTTTCAGGCTTGCTAGTTGTTGCTGAAGCACCTACCAAGGGGAGAAAATGCTGAGAGAAGAAAAGGAGCCACTTTTGTGATTTAAGTATTTTCTTCTGATTTCTTGTTAAGTTTTACTGCTTTGCCGCCTACTTTTTGGCATTTTCCGGCTTGCTAAAGTTTATATGTGTATCAATAACAGTACTTGGAACACATCTAGAGCCTGTTTACTGCATTTCCTGTGTTGCATTTAATTTAAAATCGTTTTTTTCTCTAAAAACTGCATTTTACCTGATTTTGGCCTAGCACTCAAGTGTGGGGTCATTTATTGCATTGTTATGATTATTTTGCTGCTTGTGTATCTCTGCTACCTTTAAACTACAACAAAAAAAAAATCTTGCTTTTTTCCCACTTTCTGAAAGTTAAGAAAGTTCAGTTACAGATTTGCTGTTCTGAACTGTTTGGAAGTTTCTAGAAGGCCAGTGCTTGCTTGGGCTAAAGGGAAGTCTCTGTGTTCACCAGTGGGAGTGGTTAACACTGAACAGCCTGCCTGTCCCTGGAGGAGTGGTTACTACCTAGAAGCTGTAGTTTTATTGGCCATTTTGGGTCATTTCTAAACTTCTTGATCTCTCTCTCTTAAAACCCTACAACTCTCTTTTTGAGCGGTTTAGCACACTGAGCAGCGTCGGGCAGCGCCACCTAAACAGGTTTAAACTATTCCAGGCTCCACAAAGTCTGCTCTTCACTTTTTCCCTTAGAACTGTTTAAACTCTCAAAGTAATCACTCTATTCTCTTTCTAAAGCCCTGCACTTGCTCAGCTCTTATAAGGAAACACTAACTAACTAAAGCACTACACCCTCCTTGACTTCTCATAAGTATTAGACTCCTGATTGGTCCTTCCTGATCAAGTGAAAAATCAGTTCCCTTCCCTAATCTGATCATTAAAAAAATAGTTCCCTATACTAATCTGGTATGTCCAAGGGTCAGTTTCAAGGTTACCCTCCAGTCCAGCTGGTGAATCTGGGAATTTTGAGGCAATGTTACAATTGCCTTATGTAAACAGACAACCCTCTCCTCCTTCCAACAAACTCTAGTACATGTAAGAGATGCAGTTACACAGCCAAACTGGAGGCAGAGCTCTCTCAACCCAAGACTGGCACAGTCAGTCAGGAGGAAACGGTAACCACCCACACCACAAATCCAGTCTCACACAGACCTATTGCATCTGCATAACCAACACATAAACACACAAAAACATACTCAGAGGCTCTAAATAAAAATCTGCCTAAACAGGAAAGACCTCCTAAGCAGATATCCAAGCAACAGCCACCCCTCAACAATACCCACGAATCACATATCTCACAAAATCAGTGTGCCACACAGTCACAGCCCTTAAGGCCAAACAACACACCAAATACATTTGTTATAGGGAACTCTATTGTCCGGCACACTGACGTCCCACTCACCAGACTGAACAAGGAGAAGGTCACTGTAAGCTGCCTGTCAGGTGCCAGGATCCGCCACATAATGCAAGCACTCAGGTCACTCCAAAGCAAGTACAAGTATGACTCCGTCATTGTCCATGCTGGTGTGAATGACCTGAGATGTACCTCCCTGGACTACATGAAAAGAGACATAGAGGAGCTCTCTGACCATGTAGCCCAGGCTGGTATGACCCTGACCTTGAGTAGCATCTTGCCCTCACCAAGAATGATGCCACAGTATAAAGACAAAATGATCAGTTTCAACAATTGGCTAAAGTATTGGTGTCATTCAAAGGGGATCCAGTGTCTGTCAGCCTGGGATGACATGCTCGACAAGCCACGTTTCTTCGCTAGGGATGGCTTGCACCTGTCTCCCTTAAGCTTTTGTATACTGGCCAAGGCTCTTGCCAACCCCATAGTGCCTTTTTTAGGCAAGGCTCAAAGGACAAACCCACCTCCATAGACAACCCAAGGATAAAAAAACTAAAGGTAATGCTACTCAATGCCAGAAGTCTAAACCTCAAGATGCACGCACTCGAGGCTCTCCTCAGTATGGAGAAAATCGATGTCTGTGCAGTAACAGAAACCTGGTTCAAGGCTCCTGAGAGCACCCCAGCACTACCAGGTTATAACTCATACCATGCGTTTTGGCCCCAAAACTCAGACCGAAGCACAAAAGGAGGGGGAGTATCTATATTCATCAAAGATACCTACACCTCCAGGTTAGTGGCACTGCACGAAGCATCGGAAACCATCCATGTGCAACTAATAGCAGGCAAAACTGCCTTTCAGTTTGTAGCCTGCTACAGAACACCCTCCCTATTACAGGAACCCCACTTGGCATTCCTGAGAACACTGGAGAATATAAAGGTCTCTCCAAACACTATGTTATTGGGTGACTTCAACTACCCAAACATTGACTGGGAAAACTACACAAGCCCAAACACCCTCGCCCAATGGTTCCTTCAATTTATAAACTCTAACACAATGGAACGACTGGTCATCACTCCCACAAGAGGGAACAACATATTGGACCTGGTCATCACCAACATGGGGGCGCTATGTTCCACACCAGAGGTAAACCCCTCATTGGTAAGATCAGACCATAAACAAATTTCCCTGGACATCCATATCCCGTCCCCACCCCCAGCCAAGGAAATCACTGTAAAGAATTTCTCAAAAGCCAACTTTGCACTTCTCAAGACTGAGGTGGGATCCTTCAAAGCCCCTGGGCCAGAGGATAATACAGACCAATCCGCAGAATCCTTTACAAATGCATTCTATGAGCACCTGCAGGAATGCATGGATCGTGCTATCCCAAATAAAACCAAGACTCACTCCTCCAAAAACAGGAGACCGGTTTGGTGGACCCCGGCCATAAATAAGCTATACAACAGAAGGAGGAAGCTACTACATGACAGAGCAAAATCCCAAAAAGGGAAGGCATCTCTGATCAGTATTGCAAGAAACTTTGATCCCTCATAAAATCATCAAAGGCCAGTTTCAAAAGAAAAATTGCCCTAGACACTAAAGATAATCACAAGGCCTTCTTTAGTTATGTCAGGAACATAGGCAAAAACTCCCAGATATGCTCTGAATTGTTGCATAATGGTACAAAATATACTGAACCTACAGACATAGCCAACATCCTGGCAGACAGATTCAGCGCAAACTTCTCCCCCCTCGCCCCCCAAAGGAGCAAATGCCTATCCCAACTGAATGTAACCTCCCTGACATCACAGATGCACAGGTGAAAGCTGCCCTCTCCAAAGCAAAAAACACAGCATCTATGAGACTGGACATTGTCCCAGGCTGTGTCTTACACAAGCGCCAAGAAGAACTGAACCCTCACATTAAGTCACTGTTCAAACTTAGCCTTACTACAGGATATGTACCCAAAGAATGGCGTACAGCTACAGTGGTCCCACTCCACAAAGGTGGTGCCACAACGGACCCCGGAAACTATCACCCCATAAGCCTGACTAGTCTGGTCTGTAAAGCTATGGAGCATATTATCATGGAACTCATAAACAAAGACATTGGGAGCCTCCAGACACTGGACTCTACCCAATTCGGCTATGTTAAGGGCAGATCTCATTACATCCGAGTGACGCCTCCAGGTGCATCTGCAGTTACCCCCTACTGCTCCTCTAGGCATCAAATATTACTTGTTCATACTTGCATTAATAATTCCAAAACCACGCTACATACAAGGTATCAGAATATTTTATCTTGAAGCATACATGATGGCAAATACAATTGTACTGATATTTGACCTCTGTCAATGAGTATTTATTAGAATTGTAAGGTAATAACTTCATTTTTAAAGGCTTAGGCCACACCCACTAGGGGTTAAAGGTACACACTCAAAAGACTTGTACTGGAGGGAATGAGCCTAGTTGATTTCTTTGAAACAGTTACCAAAGCCATAGATGAGGGTCCACACAGCCTACCTGGACCTCGCAAAAGCCTTTGACACAATACCCCACTCGGGCATCATAAATAAGCTTACCAGCTTAAATATTAACCCCTATATCACAAGATGGGTTGCAAACTGGCTCAGAGATAGAACCCACATGGTCAGAATTGCAGGTGCCATGTCCGAATCCAAACCAGTTACAAATGGCATCCCACAGGGCTCAGTTCTGGGACCTCTCTTGTTCGGTATATACTTCTCTGAGGTTCAGGCTAACACGGGGGGATTATGGCTGACAAAGTTTGCAGATGACTGCAAACTGGGGGCCATAATCGAATCTCCAACTGACACAAGAATCCTCCAAAAGGGTCTCACAGAGACAGATGCTTGGTGCCAGAGCCACGGCCTCAAGCTAAATGCTAAAAAGTGCACAGTCAACCCCTTTGGGAAAAACAAGGTGCCCACAAATTACCACATAGGTGGTAATCCATTAAGTACGGAAGAAATAATTAGAGATTTGGGGACCAACGTAGATAGTAATCTCTCCTTTGATAATCACATTGCCAAAGTGGTTAGAAAGACCTTCTATATAGCCCACCTTATCATGAAAGGGTTCGCATCTAGATCAAGAGAGGTCATTGTGCCCCTCTACTCATCACTCATCAGGCCCATAATTGAATACAATGCCCCTTTTGGGATGTACCGTACCCGACACCTGCAGCAACTGGAGAGACCCCAAAAGTACCTCACCAAGAGGATCATGGGCTACAAAAAGATGTCCTATGCAGCTCGACTAAAGAAACTCCAGAAGAAACTCCAGCTCTACTCAGTTGCTTTCTGCCTACTCAGAGGCGATCTATGCCTGAAGTACAAAGCCATGTCAAACCCAGGATTAATGGACATGCTCCACCTCAAAAAATCCAAGTCCCTTAGAGCTACATGCTCCAGGGACCTAAACCTCAGCACAAAAATAAATAGGACATGCTGGAGGGACAGATTCATTTCCCAGAGGCTCCTCTCACTCTGGAATAGAATCCCAATTCATGTTAGACATAGCCCCTCGCTGACCCTCTTCAAGCGAAATTTGGATGCGTGGATGGGAAATCGCAAATTCACCCCTGGGATCTCTCCTGTGTCCCTGCTAGACAGAGGCACAGTAAACTAATCTTAAAAGGGTACCTTTTGTGACCTACTTTACAGAGGCACAGTAGGCTAATCTAATAGGGAGGCGGAAGCCAAATGCACTCTGGCTAGGCTTATAAATGCCCTAGGGCAGATAGCCTAGTATCTACCTATGAACCTATGAACCTATGTAATCTGGGGTGAAAAGGCAAACTGGCTATGTTAAGAGATCCAGCAGGAGGTTGACATTTCAAGTCTGCTCCCCTGTGGTTGCAGCCACAGTCTCACACTACTGTCAGAACAGAGGTGAACTATTGTCACCTTGGATTAACTTCTTAATGTACATAGTTCAAACGCTTTTGTTTTATAACACTTTGTTCTGTTTGTTATTTATCATTGAGTAACATCCCTGTATTGGGATATAAATATGTGGTGCATTCTGGCATAACTTATAGGTCATAGAATGTGACCCTTTTTCTTTTTTGTCTAAAGGGAGGAGCACACTGACATTGAAAACCCTAGACTCTGTATTGAAGAATGATTAAAGTTCTGTCTTAGAATGTTAATGGGCTGTTCCACCCCTACAAAAAGAGCAAGATCTTTGCTTACATTAGTAAGTCTGGCTCTGATGTGTTTTATCTTTAACAGATGCACTTGAATAGTGCCAAACAAGGGAAGTTTTCCAGAAGAATCAAGCTATATTTGAGGCAGAAGAGGGGGGAGTCATAATCCTTATACAGAGAAACCATTATTTGGGAGTTCTGGTCATGATAATTGATAAGGTAGGGTGGTATTGGCCATATTCACCCCCCTGAGAATATTGAAAAAAAGAACTAGCCCGGATGTCAATGGTATGGCTGCCTTTCAGCAAGATTTATCTATCTGGGGAGGAGGCTGGAATATTACTCTAGATACTGATGAGGTCAGTACTGGCCCAAGAACTACCTTTATTTCAACCACAGCCAAATATATGTGAAACATTTGTAGGGGGGCAGGTATGGTGGATGCCTTCCAGTATGCTTCTACAAGTGACAGATGGTATACATGCCTTTCTGCAAGGCATAAGCCTTTTGCCAAACTAGACAAGTTTATCATCTCCCGAGAGAATTTAAAATGTATCCACTGGGGCTTTTAGACCATGCTCCCATAGAAGCAATCTTCCAGAGTGGTAGTTCAGTGACCCTGCAATGGCAACCAAATGTATATATGAGTAAAGGATTAAATTTTCACAAGAACTGGTGGGTGTTTTTCAGCAGCACTTGCAGGTCATTGATCCTGATAACCCACAGCCGCCATTGCAATGGAATAAATTCAAGCAGAGGATAACATCTTGTTTTTAAAATAAAAGGAATGTATGGTAAGAGATTAGACAAGGGCTAACCCTAACAATCTACATAATGCTATCATCCACTCCTATACCTAGGTTCTATCAAACAAGGAGGGTATGTCAGAAACATTTCAGCAAGCTAGAACTAACTTAGAAAACTATATGTACTGCAAGTGGTTTTATACTCAAAGATGTCTTGATCTACAGAACTTTGAGTTTTCCTCAGCTAAAGGGAAAAAATGCTTGTCTTGTGTCTAAGACAAGAGCAGGCAGAATGTTAAGCAGCTTTTCTATACCCACCTACAAAGGTAAAGACCTCCACTCTGGACGGCATAGGACAAGCATTCACTGCATTCTACTTGCAGTTATACTATGCATACGAGGACCCAGCCTTGTTGACAAAATCCGTTGCTACATAAATAGATAACCTGTTTCTGCCAACTTTGAATCAGGAGCAGACAATGATATCCATAATTACAGTGACAGAGATAAGAAATGTATTACAGACTGCCCCAGAAGGCAAATTCCCTGGTCCAGATGGCCTACCAATTGAAGCTTATCAGATTGGGGAGGGGAGAGCTGTTGACACTTTTCTACACTTATTGAACTATATTTTGGCCTCTCACTCATTCCCATCCTCATGGAAGGCTACACTACTTGTGGTCATACCTAAACTAGAGAGAGGTGCAAACCTAGAAGGGTTGCATCACCCAATATCAGTTTTAGACCAGGACTAATAACTATTTTCTATGATTTTGGCATGCCGATTAACCCTGGTGTTATCCAAACCAATTCATTTGGCTCACACAGAGTTCATCAAGGGCTAGACTACTTTTGATAATAATTTTATAATGTCTGTAATTACTGACCATGCTAAAGGAACAGAGAAAACACTCCTAATTGGAAGTGTGGAAAATGCATTTGATAGCGGTATTACAGTGAATGCTGCTCACACCTGAATGGATAGATATGATTAAGTTTATGCACTGGTATTCATACCTGCAGATAACAATCAGTTACTACCTTTTGGGAAGGTTAAACTTGAAAGGTATACTAGGAATGGGTGCCCCCTCTCTCCCTCCTATTTGTACTCCATTTGAAGCTGCGTGTCCTATAGCCTATAGAAATTTAGCCCCAGGCTGCACATTTCATAAATCTAAATATAGCGCTTTCCCTTCATAAAGGTGGTCTTTTATTTACATCCCCTGTCCTGAAACAGACCTGAGCAGGGCCTTTGGTGAATTGAATAGTTTCTGGGGGGCATCCGAGTAAAGAGTAAATCAAGCTAAAACTGAGACACTGTGACTTAATTTAACCCCCACCCCCTTGTCTAGCTTATGGGAAGCCATGACTTCATCAAGAGGACGATCATTTTGTCATATCTGGGAGTTACCCTCACTCCTACGCTAAGGAATCACTGGTAACTTCCTACTCTGACATGGTTGACAAACTTCAAAAATTGTTTTGTGATTTATTTTGCCATTGTTGCTTTATCTTGTGCAAAGTTTCCATTAAATCTCTGTAAGAAAATTACAAGAAAGCTTAGAAAGATCAAGACTTCTGTTATATGGTCAGGGCGGAAGCTCAGGCTTGCATAGAAGCAGCTTACAACACTGGTAGAGATGGAGGTGAGTTTCCTTGCCCAACCTGGATAATACATTAAGGCAGGTAGATTAAAACTACTCTGGGGACTCACTTCTAAACAATACAAAGATAGAGGGATGGATTTGATGAGTGGTCCACTAGGGGGACTCTGTGTCTCTTTTTTGGTCATAAAAATAAATGACGCTTATACAGGCATAATTGCAACTCAAATCACTAGTTTTTCTCTCCCCCTTTCACTCTTGCTAGTGGAAATATAATTTTTGTAATAGTGACTTGCAGTTAAAGGTCAAGTTCGGAAATGATGATGCAAGCATCCTTTGTATAACATGCTGTTTCGTCTTTCCTATGCATATTGTTTATCTTCATTTATAGACATATTGATTAAGCTGTTTCTTCTCATGCACAAATTATTAGCTAATATTTACTTAATGAAATGGTTACAGAACAATCAGCAACATTTTGTCAGTCCATCATGGGAACATTTCCTAACATTTGTTTATCATCTATTTGCTTTTTGGTAATTTCTTAAAGCAAGCAGCATCTGGTTCTTGTTATGGCCATCACATGACTTTTTTCTTCTCAGTAAACATGGAATGTTTAAAAAGATGGGTGGTCATGTATCTCTGTAACCAGCAGGTAGCACTGTGTTTTTCAAGCCATTGCCCTAGTATCACTTCCTGTTGATATTCAGAAAACAAAATCATAATGTGACCATTCAGTGAGAAATAGCATGATACTTTTAGTGCAATGTGGCCTGACAAGAATTAGGTATGCATGAGTGTTGGCATATTAAGGTCATGGCATGTTATAAGAGCAGTATTTAAAGTCTGTCTCTATTTTGGGACCTTTTACCCTCCCCCCATTATTTTAGTCTTTGTCCAGATTTTTTGTGCTAAGAAGTTGAGAGGTATGGTAATGCTGCACAGATTGATTCAGGCTGTCTTGTTGATTTGATCTGGCACAGCTGATAATTTAAAGCAAGCCAATGTTAAAATATTTTGTTATATCGAAGTGAAGCTACAGACTACTCATTTGACTTTAGTTGAAAGCCTTCTGCAGAAGCTAATGTAGCTTAAAATGTTTTAAATATTATGTTCTAGGTACCATAATAAGTAGGCAGAATTCCTTCAAGCCAGAATACAAATGTTGCTTGAACTTTAGGCACAGAAGAATGAAAGTAGTGTCTTATACTAAGTTACTGAGACATTTTAGTATTGGATCCATAAAGAGTAAGACTACAAGCAAGGTAAGTAGTGCTAGAGGGGTTAATGTCCATATCTGTAATTGTGAGCCTTGAAATGTTATCTATAGTAGTAAATATGGAGGAATATATCTGCCTCTGAACTTGTCCCTGAGTATGCCCCACTTCAAAGTACAGTAAGCTCAAGTTTGGTGCATATAGTTAGTAGGGGTGTCGAGGGCACAGCCTTCCATGTCTAAGGTGCAGGGTACCAAAGCACCCCCTATAAAATCAACTGTGTAAGAGTGAGTCTTGTAACTTGTTTTTATTTGGCATTGCTATTTTTTTCTGTGTAGAGCACTGTAGTGGATGGAACTGTTCTAGGCCAAGTTGGCATAATGATTAAGGCATTTACCTTACAGACACAAGGTGCAGGGTTTGATACTTACATGGGGCGATTGACTAGGCTTAAAATGGCTCATAATGGTAGTTAGTCTAGTACTAATCTATGAACCTATGACAAGGACAGTGCTGTATAACAAATCTTTACAGCCATGCTTCTTTAATGACTATGCCATGAGTGATCATGTGACACAAGGGAAAGTGACATGTCCAACACTATGTGGATTGATATTTACACTGAAGTGCCCCATAGCTGCTTCATGGGTTTAGCAAGCAATGCATCTAAGGGTACCACAGCTAAGTTGCAAGTCATTTTATCATAGATGTGGGAAAGAAATGGGAAGATACATGAAGAAAGTGGGAAGAGCAAGCAAAGGAACATGCAGAAGGACAAAAGGAAGGTGAGGTTGTTGTGGGGGGGGGGAGTATACTTTGTGCATACAGGGGCCTTTTTTTAAGAAGAAGGGTAGAGGAGGTAGCAAGGGGGAGTGCAGGTAGGGTGGAGGGTAAGTGGAAGGAAGAAGTAGCAGTAAACACAGACATATAGCACAAAGACTGACAGAGGAAGTAATGGCACATAAGGGGCACTAGTGTAGAGATGTGGAGCCGTGGATAGGCATAGAGCAGACAACTGTTTGGGGGAAGGGGACTGGACTACAAACAAAAGATGAGCAGTAACAGAAAAGTATGGAGAACACAGTGATGGAGATAGCGAAGGGTGAGGAAGGCCTGCCAAACTAGCCCACAGGTGAACACATCCAGAAGTCAAGTTGTCTATGTGGCTGATATTATGGGTGAGCTCCACTTCTTGTGGCCCAATGGATGGGGCTAGCCAGCTAGTCATAAGGAGGAGATTTGGAGTGCTAATTTGGGCATCCAGACACTGGTCCTACTCATCTCTCAACAGCTGCAAAACTTCCTATTAGGTAACCCAGTAGGGCCCCTACACATCCCTCTTAGATGAGAAACATTCAAGTCCTTCCTGGGAGTTGACCATGGAGGTCATCAGCAAGCCATCTTAGGTCTCATTTCACAGGGTGGACTACATCACTGAACAGAGAGACAAGTCTGGGAAATGCAGATGATAGAGATATGATGGCCAGTTCACAGTAAGGTGGCCATTATATCACCACGACTCAAGCCATGGTTGTTCCTATAGAAAAAGAAAAGGAAATGGTGAAAAACAAAACAAACAGCAAAGCAAATGAAAAAGAGAAACAATAAAAAAGAAACATAAATGCTACAGGTTAGTGATGTCTGTTAACGTTTATTAAAATGGTATATCACTACCAGCCATACACTACACTTATTCCACTACCTGGATGTTTTGTCTCCTCTAACAGGCCATCCTGTTTTTTTGTATCTCCCAAGGTATTGGAAAACACAAAATCAACTGAAATAAGCACCACATATTCCTGACAATGGAAAGTAATTACAGATCCAAACCAAAAGTAGAATGCATAGAATAAAAAGGTGGTTACTTTTCCCTAACCTCTTCTTCCCACTGGCAGAAAAGGTCTAGGTGCTGCTTTTGCAGGTCATTATATTTGTGTCTGCTGTGGTCAGCACAGGGGTTGATACCATTGGCATCAACCTGCTTAACTTGTTAAGGTTGGATTTTGCACTAAGCAAACAAATCTGCCAGTACTCACCAGCAAAAGACAGTGACAGTTTGTTTCTCTTTGTTGTCTGTGCCAGTAAGGGGTCCCTAACTTCCTCTAATAAATTTAGAAAATTGCTAGAATAACAGGATTTGTGTTCACCTTCTGAAGGATACGAAATCTGAAACTCAAATATATGTCATTATTTTGCGACTTGAATCCCCAGTGATTTGTCAGAAAACAACAGATTTTATGAGGAACAGACCACACATGAGACAAAAATGTTGACATTGTGTGAAAATGTGGACATTTGAGAGGCATAGAAGGTGAGTATAAACATAAGAAAAGAAGTTGCACTGTCTTCCTGACAGCGCTCTCTAAGCACTTTATGGCTTAATTATGTGCTTTCAACATGGATGGCATCAGATGGCTGTCAGCACAGGAGAGAGGTGAGTAGATAGCCATCAATGCCATGACTCCAGGGCATTACTAGACATGGTATCAGCCTTGAATTGATCAGTGGATGTGCAAGTCAGTCATCTATGCACAGATGAGCACAACTCTGACTATGTCAGAAATGTTGAGCATGCCCTGTGGTTTGTATGAGGAACTGAATGCACTTCAGGGACTGCAGAGCATTTTGCAAAACATAGAGTGTGATACAGCATATACTGACAAAGAGCAGACACACCTTTTTGGGAACTGGTTGCCTAGGTGGCATTCAATAGTGCATTCATGAGGATGTGGGGAAATTGCTATCATGGTCATGGCCATGCTAGGGCATGGATGGATATTGCACAACAACACATCAGGATTACTCAGATAGTATACACCATTCTGGAGCTACATTCCTTGTTCAGACGGTTCATGCCTGCCTCCACCCTGAGATAGACACACCCATGGAGGTGGCCAATGCTCTTCCAGCTCCACTGCAGGCACATCTAACTCTGCAAGCCAATCAAGGTTCTGTAGTTTAATGCATACATGTATGTATGTATGTATGTAGCCTAACCATGAGCAATCCCTACCTTTATCCATTCATGAGGTCATGGACATCAACGTTCTACTGGAACACTACATGACGGCCATTGTGAGGTTCTTGTATATGCTGTCAATGTGGTACACCCTTCCTTTGTCCGGATGCCTCCAAACCATACACTAGAACCATATAATAAACCTGATTGATGGTCTACCCTTGGAACCCCCCCAGCTGGAGGATGTGAACCCTCCACAACCTCTGTACATGTCATCCACAGCCCAGGACCATCTTTCCTATGCTACCATTGCTGCCCCTACCATATTTGTTTGAATAATGACAACTGAATCATGCACACCCTTTTGGCCCATGTGTTTACAGTACTGTTTGATTCACAACTTGGCTTGTCAATAGACTGTACTGCATAGCCTGGTTGTGTTATTGCATGCATCGGTTTTATTCTATGTCTGTCTAGTCATGGCTGATAGTTGTGGGCCAGCTGACATCTCTTTGCCAGTGCCACAATAGATTGCACATGCCCCAGTCTCTGCCTCACATGGGGCTCCCATCACAGTTAATTCCTTGAAAATACCTCAGTTAGCCCAGTGACTCCATGTGGGGATGGCACATATGCTAATTCATGTATAGTATCTTTGTCTGCATGGTGTCAGTTGACAATATCTTGATCATGGAGTAGATGTTATGTCACCCACTGGCAAACTTCTGTGACTTAAGTGGGGTAGTACATAAACATCATGGATGTTGGTTCCCTGCTGCAATGGATATTTCAAGCAGTGCAACAATGTCCCCATACTTTAACTGCTATCATAGCACCATGTAATGTAGCATACCATAAACCAAAAATATATGGCAACAGGCATCCATAGCATTCTGCATTGTACCTGCAGATGTAGCCAAACACTGGATGTGGGACTTCAGCAGACCAACCATATGTCTGATGATATTATGTCTCTGCAACAGTGCAGTGTTATAATCCATCTCCTCCATAATCTGGGAGTTGTGGATAGATGTCAGGAGTTATTGTCCCAATGGACACATTATGAGTGACCTGCAACCTACATTCATGGGACCAGCATATCAGATACTCAGTGGGTGGCCATGTATGCATCTACCAACGAGATGACCATGCAGAAAATCACACCACATGGAACACTTGTATAGGTTGCATGTGTGTCAGATATGGGGATCATGGGAACTGACTGGGTGGTACATAAACATGTACTTTGTGCACTAAAAGCCACCTGGCATTTGATGGAGTTGAAGCTGGTCTGTCTGGTTGCCTCTTGCATCATCCACTCTGGTAAGTAGTTCTAGTTCAAATGAACTGATTTGAAGAGGGGTCACTCAGACCTTCTCCATCAATGGTAAGAGGTTGGGAAGAGACACCCCGAGTATCACAGTAAGATTCAGTTTCTGCTGATTCATGCTACAGTAGACCTAAATCTATAGGTATAGGCTGTTTCTGATAGTTACACTGCCCTTATTAACATATTTTTTATGTGCTTTTCAACTAAGCAGGAGATGACAGACAAGCAACTTGATTTCCATGGGAGGGAGACTAGACTTTCCAGGAACTAAGATGTGGACTGTATTGCTATTGTCTTTGTTTCATCTGCTTTACATAGTACTGCTTAGTTTTGTATTGTCACTTAAAAGCTAATGATTGCATACTTCTTCAGTACTGCGTGGCTGCACTATGGTTTTATATGCATTTGTAACTGCTTCAATGCACTCATCTTCCCAGTTATTCTTGCCATTGTCATCTACATGGCAATTTTTCTGATCCTTGGTGTGACACTAGAGTTAGGCTGTTTTACTCCTTATATTAGTTCACAATTTTATTTTTCATTGTCACGTAGGAATATCTTTACTCTTGCATGGGTATTCATTACCCTTGTCAGACTGCATTTTGCAATGCATTTGCACCCTTTACTGTATCAGTTATTCCTGATAAAACATGGGTATAACAATTGTAATGAGGCTGTGCAGCACTGCAGTTAGGCTTAGTTTTCCATTCAGACTCGTAACAGCAGAAATAAGTTGCCCATTGTCTAAGTCTATTGTTCATCAGAGGCATGCTGTTTTTGGTCATGCTTCAGACTGTGCTACACTTCCCTGCATCACTTAGCATTCAATTTTCTCAGTTTTATTATTTCTTCCTGCCTTCATTGTCCATTGCCTACTCACTGATTATCATCAATAACATGCACCATTACCCTTGTGTTATCCCCTGTATTACCATAAGTGTTACACAGCCATTTATAAAAACATTGCTTGCCAGCTGTTTTTTGCCTTCTTCCAGGGCATGTGTTAAGAAAGTGTACCATGTCATACCAAACCTTTCTGTTTGTGTTCCAATTTCTTTATCTCTGTCATGTTTATGTTATTATATTTCTTCTTTATTTACTTTCTGAGTATTTATGATAATTTTTTTTGTAACAGTGGCCACGGAGCAGAAAGAGCTGTGGCCACTGCATCCACTGCTGGATACTGCTTCATCTACTGGGTTCCTAGCAGTTCTCAGCCCAGTCTTTTTACAGATTGATGAAAGCCATCCTGTGGGAGGCAACCTATAGGGCTCACTGGTGGCTTCTGGTGCTGCATCTCTGCTGGGGTCATAACCTATTCATCAAGGAGCAGCTGGTCAGGAAGTGGATGGTGGTGTGATATCCAGTTTGGCACCCTAAATCACATTCTTATACATCTTGCATAGTCACATATTAACAATCCAGTCATGACCATTAGACCACAAGTGGCAGAGCCCTCTTATGATGTGAACCATGAAGGTAACTGACTACTGGGTGAGTACCTCTCCCTATCCACCATCATGGAATTCCCCTTCATTGTGTGCTCCTTACCCTACATTGTTTGTTGCCTGGTTTTCCCCATCACCAGTTGTTCACCCTCTGTCTACCCTTTAAATTTAAAATGGGCACCTGTCTCCAAAAAAACCTTCCCCCAGCCCATACCCCCTTTCCCTTAATGACTTCCTCCTAAATATTCTATTGCTTGCTTTTCCTTTTCTGATTGATTTATTACCCCCATTTCTTCTCATTTATAAAATAAAATGTGTTGACAGTTAGCAGTATAGCTGTTGTAAGGAGTGTCAGTTGTGCTAAGGGGGGGGGGGGCTTTAATGAGTGTATTTATGTGTATCCCATCAAGTATTGGTATACAATCTGCATGCCACTGACCCCACGTCACATGACCTATCATGGCATGATGTACTGATCTGAAGAGTGACTGCTATTTTCCTGAATGCATGGCTTCATTATGAAGCACTGTCTTTGGCAGGTCCATGCTATGCTGGCACTTATTCATACCTAATCCATATTGGGCAACATTGTGCAATTTCTGGAACACTTTGTATCATACTTCTGTCATGTTTTATCATTCTTTCTGAATACCCCTGATGTAAAATTTTAAAATAAAGCAATATTTAAAACATAACTTTTTTTGCCTTACACTTTCAAACATGGGAGGACTAAAAGTTCTTAGATTTTTTCAAAATTTCTGTCTACTGTACATTAAACGTTTCTTATACTCTTCTTAAGTGGGTGTGCTAAAATATCCTATATTATAATCTTCTGTTTATTCATTAAGTTCACACAGTTCATGTGTCTTGCTTTGGGCATGCTAATTTAAAGTACCACACAATAATGCTGTCATGTAGCAACTGCAGGATATCATAATACCTTAAATAATCTGAAAATGATTCCTTATAAGCTGGTTATAGTTTGTCACCCTACACACACTTGTAGAACTACTTTATCTGTATAAGCTGCCAATTACACAGCTGTAATTTCTCATATGGCATACACTATGTTATACTGCTGAATTAAACTGAGGTCTACTTAAGCATCTTTGACCCATTTCAAATTATTTTCATATACCTCAGCTCATACCCAATGTGATCTTTCCTAAACTTGTGAGTCTTAAAGTTTGTTTTACTCACTGTGATCAGACATGACACTACTTATCTAAATTATTTATATTATGTGATAGAATACTTACTGTGACTTTATCAATCTGTTTTAATGAGAAAATGTATCACCATTACAAATGATTATATTAAATTATCTATCTAGCTATATATATATATATATATATATATATATATATATATATATATATATGTATATGTATATATATATATATATATATATATATAATCTATATAGCTATATATATATATATATATATATGGTTCTACCTCACTTCACCCACACGAACATCGACAGGAAATCGCGAGCCCCAGAAGATCGACAGCGCAGAAGACCGACGACGGGACCAAGAAGATCGACAAGCAGAAGACCGACCCGGCGGATGAAAGCACCACGCCGAGGATGCGAAATGGGAAAAGGCTGTGTAAGTATGCGGTAGTGACGGACGTTAGGGTGCGAGTAAGGTAAGTGGGGATAGGGGTGGGTTAAGTGAGTTAGGGTTAGAGCGGTCAGGTAAGTGTGGTAGTGATTGTGTTTGGGTTAGGGGCGGATAAGTGAGTTAGGGTTAGGGAGCGGGTCAGGTAAGTGTCGTAGTGATTGTGTTTGGGTTAGCGGATAAGTGAGTTAGGGTTAGGGAGGTCAGGTAAGTGTGCGGTAGTGACGGACCTTAGGGTTAGGGTTTGGGTCAGGGTTGTAGGTAGTTGTGTATGTGTGGTTTAGTGTGGGTTTGTAGGATTTTGGTGTGCTTGTGTTGTGTATGTGGTTTTGGACGGGGAATGTGTTTAGGTTGTTGATTGTGGTGTGTGAAGTGTATGAGGTTTCGTGTTTGTGTACCGTCGGTTGTTTCGTTGTCGGGCATGTGGGATTTCGTGTTTTTGTACTGTCGGTGATGTGGTGTCGGTGATTGCGTCGGTGTTGTGGTGTTTCGTTATGTGAGGTAGAACCATATATATATATATATATATATAGCTCTCTCTCTCTCTCTATATATATATATATATATATATATATATATATATATATATATGTATATAAAAATATGTGTGTGTGTGTGTGTGTGTGTGTGTATATATATATATATATATATATATATATATGTATGGATCCACTTCAGAAGCTCGAAATACTGAAATCTCGAATTTCAGTATCTCGAGCCCAAGAAGTGGAATCCACAAAACAACGAAAACTAAAAACCATGAAATTCAAAACCTCGAATACCAGAAGTTTTGAATTTCATGGTTTTACTACACACACACACACACACACACACACACACACACACACACACACACGCATCATCTACCACACAAACACACACAATCACTCTACTACATGAAAGCAGGGGGGCAAACCACCCTGCACCCCCTATGTGGGGGGTGCGCCCCCCCACACCCCCCTACTTAAATATTCTCACTCTGAGGTCGCACTACATACAAACACACACAAACACCACCACACAAGCTACTTTCTCTTCGCAGGCACACATCACAGCAACAAAACGCACTGACACACACCACAGCCCCTACCCAAACCCCTTAATACACACACACACACACACACTTACCTGAATACATAACCATAGCAGAACTTTAGAAGCGCAAAATTCAAAACCTCCGGTATTCAAGGTTTTGAATTTCGCACTTCTAAACTTTCGCTATTATGTGGATTTGGCTTCTTGGGCTCGAAATACTGAAATTCGAGATTTCAGTATTTTGAGCTTCTGAACGGAACCCATATATATATATATATATATATATATATATATATATATATATATATGTGTGTGTGTGTGTGTGTATATATATATATATATATATATATATATATATATATATATATATATATATATATATATATATATATATATATATATATATATATATATATATATATATATATATATATATATATATATGCACACACAGCCAGGAAATGGAACAGCTTGTTGTAAGTTCACCAAGGCAGATTCAGTAAATCCAGGTAGGCACCAAACGAATTCAAATAATTCCTTTATTCAGAACCACAGAATAATAACACACAAGCGCTTTCGCTCAGAAGAATTCTGAGCTTTATCAAGTGACACCATGCTGTTGAATCAGGTGTCTTATATACCTTGAAAATCCTAGGTTAATTAGAAAGCACTACCAATTAACATTTTAAAGAGACTATGCACTGTTCCACATGCTTAAAAATTCCTTTAAAACAAAATATATAAAAAAATATAATGGATTGCTTAAAATAATGCATTAATGCATCTGTCACTGCTAAAAATGCTAATAGCTTAAAAATAAACAAAACATTGTGCACTGTTTCCATAGTGTTTAACTTTGTGATAAAACTTGCTTTGTGCAAAAAGTTGCACTTCTTTTGAAAATTGGGATAAGATGGAGTGACTTGACGTACCAACTGTTGTTCGTGTAAGTATAATATAAGGCTAATGCCTAGTATGGGTATGACAATATTTTCCTTTTCTTGGTCTTGTTGACAACCCTGCTGGAAAAAAAACACTATATCTTAACCAAGTTAAACTATGCTGTACAATAGGTCTTTCCTTAACATAGACTTTGTATAGTGTAGCATTAAGTGAAAATCATGCCCATGTGTATGAGAACTTGCCATAAGTAATTGTGTGGGGAATGTCAAACTAAAGTCTTGCCCTTCTTAGTTTCAATAGCGGCTTGATACTGATCAAACCGTTGAGCCCAGGGGGTCTCCCAGCATCTAACTTTAATTGCCAGAGGAGTTCTCGATATTCTAAAGTTGATTCCCAATCACCCCCCCTGGCATCAGGCTTGACTTGCTCCAGTACCATAAATTTCAGTTTTATGTTTGGACAGGTCAGGGAGTGCTTATAAAAAGCGTTGGTTTCCTTCTTTTTGTTTATATCATAAAAATGTTCGTATATCTGCTTGCGGATTTCCGTTTTGCCTACATAGAAACTGCTGCATGTGGTGCAGAAGCCTAAATAGACCACCCCCTTGCTATCACATGTGAAATAGCCTGTGGGGTAGATTTTAAACCTTCTGGATGGAATGGTGATACTTTTTTCTTCCAAGATGGCATGGCATTGGCTACATGCCCCACATTTAAATGTTCCCTTTCTTGCTGGGTTAGTTTTCCT
Source organism: Protopterus annectens (assembly GCF_019279795.1). Lineage (NCBI taxonomy): Eukaryota > Metazoa > Chordata > Ceratodontiformes > Protopteridae > Protopterus > Protopterus annectens. The sequence continues at coordinate 70,054,858 of NC_056725.1, forward strand.
TGTAATGCTCTGCTTTTTCTCAAACATTTCCTTGAGATTGGTACCCCTTCTCCTTACAAATGAAGGTTGGTCAGGCAATAGCCCCTTAAACTCTTCAAAGAGGGCAAGTACAGGCCAGTACTTTCTTACAGATTCCTCCATTTCCCTTGAGTGCAAAGAGTAGGTGTAGATAAAACTGTTCTTAAATTCATTGTTTATAACGGGAACGGAGCTGGCTGGTATGCCTGTTCCCTTACCCAGAAGGGGTGGATAGACAGTTCCTCTTTTGGAATTTACCTCCTCGACCAGGCTTTTGAAGAGGTCCAGAGGTTAGCCCCTTTCTAAGAACAGACTTTCCAAAAACCTGACCTCTGCCATGTAGTCGTCATGTCCACTGCAAATCCTGCTTGCCCTGATGAGTTGTCCTTTGACAATGCCTTTTTTCTGGAAAAAAGGATGTGCACTCTCAAAGTGCAGAACAGAGTTGGAAAAAGTAGGTTTTCGATACAGCTTAGATTGAAAACTGTTCTCCAAGTAATTTTTGTATATGGTGACATCCAAATAATGCAATTGGTCTGGATCGGTGGAGTGAGTGAACTGCAAAAAATTGGTACTTGCATTGATGTGAGCAAAAAAACTCAAAAGCTCATCCTCAGACCCTTGCCACAAGATGCAGATGTCGTCAAGGTAATGTCTGTAGAGTAGTAGATGTCGCTCCCAAGGGGGGATCAATACAAACTTGTGCTCCCATACGTGAAGCACCACGTTGGCGTAAAAGGTGGCACAGGATGCCCCCATTGCTACTCCTTTACTTTGCTTGAAGAGTTCTCCATTGAAAAATATGAAGTACCATTTGTATGATTTACTGCTGCAAAATTCCATCAATGAGAAGCTCTACAATTATTTACATGTAGAAAAACCAAGGATACCGGTTCTGTTTGGCATCCCTAAAATTCATAAGGGAACTAACCCACCACCATTCAGGCCAATAGTGGCAGGGGCAGGAGGAATCACGGAACCCATCGGTAAATTTATTGATTGTTTGACTAAGAGATTCACCCCCCTGCTTACGCATGTATGCAAGGACTCCTGGCACTTTCTGTGTGATTTTCCTACTACCAAGTTTTCTCCTGACCTGTTGCTGGTGACCATTGACATCAAGGATCTCTTTTCTAGCATTCCACATTATGAGGGTCTGGACTGGTTTGGTGAGTTTCTCACCAATGAAACCGATTTGAACAACAGACTAAGCAACTTGGTCATTGAATTCATGGAAATCGTATTACGTAACAACTTCATATTTTTCAATGTAGAACTCTTCAAGCAAAGTAAAGGAGTAGCAATGGGGGCATCCTGTGCCACCTTTTACGCCAACGTGGTGCTTCACGTATGGGAGCACAAGTTTGTATTGATCCCCCCTTGGGAGCGACATCTACTACTCTACAGACGTTACCTTGACGACATCTGCATCTTGTGGCAAGGGTCTGAGGATGAGCTTTTGAGTTTTTTTGCTCACATCAATGCAAGTACCAATTTTTTGCAGTTCACTCACTCCACCGATCCAGACCAATTGCATTATTTGGATGTCACCATATACAAAAATTACTTGGAGAACAGTTTTCAATCTAAGCTGTATCGAAAACCTACTTTTTCCAACTCTGTTCTGCACTTTGAGAGTGCACATCCTTTTTTCCAGAAAAAAGGCATTGTCAAAGGACAACTCATTAGGGCAAGCAGGATTTGCAGTGGACATGATGACTACATGGCAGAGGTCAGGTTTTTGGAAAGTCTGTTCTTAGAAAGGGGCTATCCTATGGACCTCTTCAAAAGCCTGGTCGAGGAGGTAAATTCCAAAAGAGGAACTGTCTATCCACCCCTTCTGGGTAAGGGAACAGGCATACCAGCCAGCTCCGTTCCCGTTATAAACAATGAATTTAAGAACAGTTTTATCTACACCTACTCTTTGCACTCAAGGGAAATGGAGGAATCTGTAAGAAAGTACTGGCCTGTACTTGCCCTCTTTGAAGAGTTTAAGGGGCTATTGCCTGACCAACCTTCATTTGTAAGGAGAAGGGGTACCAATCTCAAGGAAATGTTTGAGAAAAAGCAGAGCATTACAAGGAAAACTAACCCAGCAAGAAAGGGAACATTTAAATGTGGGGCATGTAGCCAATGCCATGCCATCTTGGAAGAAAAAAGTATCACCATTCCATCCAGAAGGTTTAAAATCTACCCCACAGGCCATTTCACATGTGATAGCAAGGGGTGGTCTATTTAGGCTTCTGCACCACATGCAGCAGTTTCTATGTAGGCAAAACGGAAAGGGAATTCCGCAAGCGGATATACGAACATTTTTATGATATAAACAAAAAGAAGGAAACCAACGCTTTTTATAAGCACTCCCTGACCTGTCCAAACATAAAACTGAAATTTATGGTACTGGAGCAAGTCAAGCCTGATGCCAGGGGGGGTGATTGGGAATCAACTTTAGAATATCGAGAACTCCTCTGGCAATTAAAGTTAGATGCTGGGAGACCCCCTGGGCTCAACGGTTTGATCAGTATCAAGCCGCTATTGAAACTAAGAAGGGCAAGACTTTAGTTTGACATTCCCCACACAATTACTTATGGCAAGTTCTCATACACATGGGCATGATTTTCACTTAATGCTACACTATACAAAGTCTATGTTAAGGAAAGACCTATTGTACAGCATAGTTTAACTCGGTTAAGATATAGTGGTTTTTTTCCAGCAGGGTTGTCAACAAGACCAAGAAAAGGAAAATATTGTCATACCCATACTAGGCATTAGCCTTATATTATACTTACACGAACAACAGTTGGTATGTCAGGTCACTCCATCTTATCCCAATTTTCAAAAGAAGTGCAACTTTTTGCACAAAGCAAGTTTTATCACACAGTTAAACACTATGGAAACAGTGCACAATGTTTTGTTTATTTTTAAGCTATTAGCATTTTTAGCAGTGACAGATGCATTAATGCATTATTTTAAGCAATCCATTATATTTTTTTATATATTTTGTTTTAAAGGAATTTTTAAGCATGTGGAACAGTGCATAGTCTCTTTAAAATGTTAATTGGTAGTGCTTTCTAATTAACCTAGGATTTTCAAGGTATATAAGACACCTGATTCAACAGCATGGTGTCACTTGATAAAGCTCAGAATTCTTCTGAGCGAAAGCGCTTGTGTGTTATTATTCTGTGGTTCTGAATAAAGGAATTATTTGAATTCGTTTGGTGCCTACCTGGATTTACTGAATCTGCCTTGGTGAACTTACAACAAGCTGTTCCATTTCCTGGCTGTGTGTGCATTTATTTCCTGGTTTGGTTCTCTGCTGTTTGTTTGATATATATATATATATATATATATATATATATATATATATATATATATATAGTCCGCGGTGGTGGTGCTGCGGTAGCATTGTCACCTCACAGTAAGATGCTGTTCGGTTCGACTCTCAATTACAGCGTCTTCTGCGTGGAGACATGAGTGAATGGGCATACCTTCATTGAAGGTTGTGCGGTAGGGCTGGCAACTCGGTACGTAAAAATCAACTGCCAATCATTAGTGGACCGGAGTTCCCTGTGGCGACCTCTTATCGGGAAAAGCCGAAAGTCACAACATATATATATATATATATATATGTGTGTGTGTGTGTGTGTGTGTGTGTGTGTGTGTGTGTGTGTGTGTATATATATATATATATATATATATATATATATATATATATATATATATATATATATTTATATATATTATGGATGTACTTTGAAACATTGAAGTACACAAGTCTTGAATGGCTAAAGAGCAATCCCGAAAAACTGAAAGCTGAAACACTTACGTTTTTGTGAGGAGGGGATTTGCATCCCTCACATCCCCTGCTAATTATATATACCAACTCCGAGATCACTCTATAATGGGGCAAGGGCAAATTCACTGATCCCCACTGTGCACAGTCTTGTACAGACTTAATGCCAGCAGAATCAATCAAACGAGTTTCAATCACTTCTGCCGATGTTAAACATTTTCAAGATAAGGAACATTCGATTATATGGAGTGTTTTCATATATATCTTGGTTACTTGTAGAAAACTAGTCCTTTTCTTCATCTGGTTGCATTAATTACTGCATTCTCTGCAAACCTTTTATTTTGAGTTAAACATGCTAGTGCTGTTGGATGAGGCATGTCTAAATCACATGTTGAATTCTGTATTTCACAGGATAAAGATTAAACTTGCAATACAGTTAACTGTATGTAAGCAGCAAGGTTTGTCAGGATGATGAATATGAATTGTCATTGTTAAGACACATAATCAATGAATATTGCCATTTCTATAGACTGTGTTCCATTGGCACTATAACTGTTTACCTTAAATGCTAAACATGAAAGCCATCATATTTATTATAAACTCATTGATTTTTGATCATTATTACATGTTTTCTATTTTGCTAATTGATATTGTTGTAGGAGGAGAGGTCATTTTGTATACAGTGGAATCATTTTATATAATTTAGGGCTCTGTTCCTTAATGTTATGATATTTCAAACCAACAGGTCCATATAACCTGCTACTGTACTTCAAATACTACATGTGTGGGTATACATACCACATAAACAAACTGTACAACAGAAGGAAGAAACTGTTGCAAAAGAGAGTAAAATCCCATGAGTGGAGGAGCTCCCTGGTCTGCCTCAGTAAGAAGCTGAGATCCCTTATAAGATCCTCCAAAGCTAGCTATGAAAACAAAATTGCCACTAATTCTAAGGACAACCACAAAGCATTCTATAGCTATGTCAAGAATCTCGATGGCAACACCCAGATCTGCTCTGAGTTACAGTACAAAGGCACGAAAATTACAATACCGACTGATAGTGCCAACATCCTGGCAGATAGGTTCACTGCTAATTTTACCCCCCTCTCTCCCCCTAAAGGGCCCATATCTATACAGGAAGAATGCAGAGTCCCTGTAATCACAACTACGCAGGTAAAAGCTGCACTCTGTAAAGCCAAAAACACAGCATTCATGGGACCAGACAACATCCCAGGCTGTGTTTTACATGAACTTCAGAACAACCTGGCTCCCCATTTAAGCACCATGTTCAATAATAGCCTTGCATCAAGCTTTGTGCCCACTGAATGGCGCACAGCAACTGTTGTCCCACTCCACAAAGGGGGACCCACCACTGATCCCAGGAACTATCGACCAATTAGCCTGACAAGCCTGGTCTGCAAGGCCATGGAATGTATCATCATGGAACTCATAAAGAAAGACATTGGTAACCTCCAAACTGTGGATCCCACCCAGTTCCGGTTTGTGAAAGGCAGATCATGCCTCCTGAACCTGATCGACTTCTTTGAGGCAGTCACCAAAGCCGTAGATGAGGGTAAGGTGGTTCACACAGCCTATCTTGACCTCGCCAAGGCTTTCGACACCATCCCCCATTCTGGAATTATAGCTAAACTCACTAAACTAGGTATAAATCCCTACGTCACAAGATGGGTTGCTAACTGGCTCACTGACAGAACCCACACTGTGAAAGTTGCAGACTCCAAATCTGACCTCAAAGCAGTGACAAGTGGAATACCACAGGGTTTCGTCCTGGGACCTCTCCTGTTTGGTATCTACTTCTCTGAAGTACAGACTAACACAGAAGGCCTCTGGCTAATGAAGTTTGCAGATGACTGCAAACTAAGAGCCATAGTCAAGTCCCCAAATGATGTGGACATCCTAGAGAAGGGCCTCGCTGAGACAGATGCCTGGTCTCAGAGCCATGTCCTCAAGCTCAATGCCAAAAAGTGCAGTGTCATCCCCTTTGGTAAAAACTCTGTACCCATGAACTACCACATAGGCAGCAATCTACTTAACACTGAATGTGATAAGAGACCTTGGGACCCAGGTGGACAGTAGTCTCTCCTTTGATAGTCACATTGCCACAGTAGTCAGGAAGTCCTTCTACGTGGCACACCACATCATAAAAGGGTTCTCATCCAGGAAAAATAGGTCATTGTTCCCCTCTACTTGACACTCATTAGACCCATTATAGAGTACAACACCCCTTTTGGAATGTACCTTACAAGACATCTGCAGCAGCTGGAAAGGCCACAGAAGTTCCTCACAAAGAGGATTACTGGCCTCAAACAAATGCCCTACACTGACCACCTCAAAAAACTCCAGCTTTACTTCGTAGCATATTGCCTACTCTGAGGTGATCTCTGCCTAACATATAAAGCTATGTCAAAACCAGAGCTGTTGGACATGCTACACCTAAAGAAATCCCAATCCCTCCAAGCTACATGCTGTAGGGACCTAAACCTTGTTATCACAATAAACAGGACATGCTGGAGGGATAGATTCCTGTCCCAGAGACTTCTCATACTCTGGAACAGGCTACCCATCTATGTCAAGCAAAGTTCTTCATTAGCACTCTTCAAGAAAAACCTTGATGAGTGGATGGGACATAGGAAATACACCCCAGGGATCACTTCTGTGTCTCTGCTCAACAGTGGCACAGGAAAATAACTTTCTTGGGTGGCGTAAGCCAGGGAACCTTGTCGGCTAGGCTTACGTAGGCCCTTGGGCCGATAGCCTAGTACCTACCTATGAACCTATGAATCTATACACAATTGTAATAACATCATTTTTACTTGTTCATAGTAAAGATTATGTTTTACAACTGGACTGCTTATAAAATATGAAACAAAATCCAGTACTCAAGAAGTGACATTTACTATTGCATATAATGGACCAGTGGTAAAAATCAGACCACTTTCACCAAAATAACTTGCTCCTCATATCCATCACAACTACACATGCTCAATATATATTCCAGCACAAGAGATGTGATACACACTAATTGGCATCAGAGTCTTAAAAAGAGGTTAAAAAATTTATACAGCAAATAATAATTTCTCACCATATTCAATCCATCAAACCATAAATGGTTAAGTCAACTTATACAGCTTAGTGTTGTATTTTAAGACTGAATGATCCAATCATGCTGGGTGGCTCCTCCTAATAGTAGAAGACCATTAGAACTCAATAATTAGATCTTTGATTAGTGCTTTACACTAAGAATTAAGCTGGTTAACAATAATTTCAGTATCTAAAATACTAGCTCCCAATCAACTCTAACACACTATCAGTTACATCTGAACATACACTTACTGATTGTTTTTTGCAGCTCCATTTGCTGCTTTGGGCCAACCCACTCTGTTTGATCTTGTTCCACTCCCATACTTTATTCATATTCCCACCCACCCCCTCTTCCAATACTTTTATAGCTAAGTAACCACACCCCTCACCATACTCACCTATATTCTCACTCCCCACCCCTTTCACACCCCTCCCACATCTGTTACTCTTTTCATTTAATCTCTTCCAATCTAAAGCTGATCCCACAGCCCTATTTACCTTCACCATTATGCTTCTTCCCTCCTACAAGTACTCCACACTATTTCCCTTATTTCTTCCATTTCCTCACACTATGCTGCTCTATCACCCATTACACCACTACACTTTGCTATTATGTCTTCTCTACCTAGCCTTTTATGCCACTGACTTCCATAATTATCATATCCATCACTGCCACTTGCCAGCACATACACACACCATTCCTCAGCTTCCTGTTAAACCATATAAGCCCTCGCTTATACTACAACAGCAACACTCTTCTCTTCCCTTTCAAACATATACACTTCACCAAACCTCATTTCTCCACTTACAGGTTCAACCGACTCATGGCCAAACTTAAAAATCTAGTACTGATGTACTTAACACATATTAAACTACAGCCAAATATCCATCCCAACCCAGGCCGTAAGAATAACTTTCCCCCAATCACCACAAACTCCCAAACACCACTTTGACTACAACAGACCAAAATGTCACCAGCACTTCTCTATGCACGTTTTCTCTTCCCAGAACCTCTACCTCAGACCTACTAATAACTAACTTCAGTCTCAGAAGCTTTGTAAATAAAATTACAGAATTCCATGCCACCTTGGCCACCTATTCTCCAGACGTAGCTGTCATAACTGAAAGCTGGTTAAAACCCCACATCAAAGACTCACAAATAACCACTAATGGTTACTATATTATGAGACAAGATATGCTAAACAAATGAGGTAGTGATGTAGCTATTATGTTTAAAGACTCTCTTAAAGTGGAAAAAATAAACTGTTCCCCCCAGACACCCCCAGTGCTGAAATACTAGCTGCACCCTTACAACTTAATCCTCACAAGGCCATTAATATTATAGCCACCTACCTGCCAGAGCCTTCCCAGCATAGAATCACTTGGTTAGCTTCCTCATCCTAGGTGATTTTAATCTGGACTGACTCTCATGCTCCTTTAACTGTCCTACTAACTTTATAAACCTATCCAACTTCACCCAAACTATCAGCTGTCCCACTCGTATCAACAAACATTCCAAAAAACAGTCACCATTTGACTGGGTATTAATTAACAAACCAAACCTAGGGTACTAAGCTGGCTGCCTACCAGTCACACTAAGTGACCATGCCCCTACATTTCTAGTAAGAAAAATAATTCAAATGCAAACATACATACCTTTCAAATACACCCGTAGCAAGAAAAAACTCTCCACTGATATAGTTAATCTACTTCTTCAGTGTTGCAACTGATCTCCTCTAAAAAACGTACAACTAGACCTTGCAGTAGAATACTTCAGTAACAACTTCCTTGACATCTTAAATCTTGTCCCCACCAAGAAAATATGCCCCAAAGCCAGATAATTGCCATGGCTATCTAATGACACTAAACTACTAATTAAACAAAGGGATAGCGCCTGGACACTATATCATACCACCAAAAACAAAACTAACTTCACCATATATCAGCAATTAAGGAACCAAGCTAAGAAAAAAAATCACCAACGATCAAAAAAACTTAGTTTCAAACCTTGTAGAAAAAGCACCTGAGCAACCCACAAAAGTTCTGGCAAAATATTAACTACCTACTTAACCCTGGAAAAACCTCCACCCCTGCTCCTTCCACGTCCAATACATCTGAGCCCCTGGTCTCACAGTTCAACTCTCACTTTATTAGCTGTAACAACTCTCTCCTAGACAAAAAGCAAAACCTGCCATTCACATTCCCCCTCCTACCATTGAGAACTCAAACTCTTTCTCCTTTAAAATCTATTCAAACTACATATATAAAAAAACTCCTAAGCAAACTAAAACCCTGCTGTCTTGCCGCAGGCCAACTACCCAAAGAACTGCTAACGGTAGCTGTTCCTTTCATTGCCTACCCCATATCCATTCTAATCAATCGCTCTATCTTGGAACAGTATGTGCCTCACCTCTGGAAAATTTCTCACATCCTTCCCCTTCACAAGGGCAGCCCTTTTAGAGATATCTCAAATTACCTGCCAATTACCACCCTCTCTCCCCTATCTAAAATCTTAGAAAAATGTATCCACCAGCTCCTTAATCACCTCACCACTGGCAGCCTTCTATCCTGCTCACAGCATGGCTTCAGACCTAAACATAGTACAAACACTGCACTAATAACATTTACTGATATTATTTGACACCTCAAAAATGAAGGACAACTAGTCTCAGCAATTTTCCTGTATATGTCAAAAACCACTGACAGAGTGTCCCACCAACTGCTACTCAACAAACCTGCAACCTACAATCTCAGTTCATCATTCCTAACATGGCTTCACAGCTATCTGTCTAACCATCAACAGGCCACAAAATGGGAGAACAAAATCTCTCCACTATTACCAGTATCCATTGGTGTTGGTGTACCCAGGGGTCCATGCTTGGTCCACTCCTCTTTATCATATTTACCAACAATCTAAATTCCACCATCCAACTTGCAACAATCATCCAATACACAGACTACTCCTCTCGTATATACTCAGTCCCTTCCCCCCCAAGAACTTCAGTACAAAATACAAAAATCTTTCCAAGACATTGAAAATGCCTCTCCAACCATTAACTCATTCTAAACCCAAATAAGACTAAATTAATGATCTTCACAAACAAATATTCCAAGCTCAGTTCTCTACCTCTCTATCTACTCAACAAATGGCATAAACATTGAACCAACTAATCAGACTAAACTCCTAGGAGTTACTATAGATGACAAACTAAAATTTGATAAACATATCTCCCTAACAATCAAAAATGTAGACTCCAAACCAGGTACTGTCTACATGGCCAAACCTCAACTCTCTCACCAGACCAGACTAGCCACAGCAAGATCCCACTTACTATCTGCCCTACTCTATTGCTCACATATTTTCACCAACCTATGCAAGGCTGATCTTTATAATCTAGAATCCTGCTAGAAAAATAGCTAGGTTTGCAGCCAGTCATCACCACAAAACTCATCATTGCTCCACTCTTCAACAGCTCAATGGTCTGGAACCTCCCAACCTGTTAACCCTAAACCAACTTACTTTTGCCCACAAAATCATACACAACCCCAGCAACTGCCCTGCACTATCAATCCTGGTTCAACCCAACTTAAACTGCAGGTCCCTTAGGTCTTCCAACAGACTTATGCCCAGTCACACAATTATCATGGTGACTCCCTCTATTCCAATAAAATAGCCAAGGTCTTGAATACTCTTCCTCTGCACATCCAAAACAATCCTGACTTCTCCTCATTTAAAAATAGCCTAAAAGAATATCTCAGTAGTAACTGGCTCTGCCCCTGTATTTCACCTGGTTAATTCCTCTCTCACATTCCTTCACAACTCCCAATGTCTAACACCTCTCTCCTGCAGCTAGTGTCTATATCCCATATATAGATCTGACCTGTTTTTCTTTTCTGTTAGACTGTTTATGTTCTGCTACTTGCTTGTTTGCAACTATTTAGATTCTTTAGTCACTTTGTTAACTACAGTATTGTTAATTGCAATTTTATTAATACTCATTTTATAACTTCTTGTTTTATAGTAAAGTGTTAATGTACTGGAACTTTTCTCCCCAGGTCTCTGCTGAAAACGGGCTACTTGCCCAGTTGGACATTACCCGGTTAACAAATGTAAATAAATACATAAATAAATAAAATAAATAAATAACTAAAACTGTTAACATGGGACAGCCCTATAATTGATTTAGCTTAATAACCATCATTACATTTTGGTTTAAATAAAGCTCCAATATGTATCATTTAGATCTGGAATATGAAACAACCCCATTTATTTGGAGTAACCTGCAAAATCCTGTATTTCCCTTAAAGAACACTATGTTTCCAAACAGAATGTGTTTCCCATATGCAACTAATGCCATTCATATGCTCTGTTATTCTCTGTTTCCCACATAAAAAGGGAGCCATATGGCTCTTTTAAGTTATGTTTGTAATCTCAGGGGAAACACTCAGCAATGTGCAGAGTTAATCAGAATGGCAACACTTACACCCAGGCAAAAACAATGCTGGCCAGCAAGTTCAGTTCAAACTCCCCATCACCTCCTACCACACCCAAAGAAATACCTGCAATGATCCATCTACTGGTCATTATGAGCTCACTAAAGCCAAAAACACATCCTCCATGGGTCCCAGCAACATTCCAGGATGATTCTTAAATAGCTTAAAACAGAATCTATCAGGGACACTAGAAAACCTCTTTAACCACACCTCCAGGCAGTCTTTGTCCCAGAGGAATGGAAGACTGCAACAGTCATCTTTATGCACAAGAGGGGCCCATCCACTGACTCAGAGAACTACCTACCCATAACCTTGACCAGTCTTATCTGCAAGGCTATGGTGAAAATGATCATGGACCTGACCAAAAATGACATAGAAACTCTCCAAACACTGGACAGATCCAAATTGGCTTTGACAAAGTTAGGTCCTGCATGCTCAGTCTGGTGGACTGCTTCGAGAAAGTCACCAGGGCCAGGGATGATGGTAAAGTGGTACACACTGCATATCTAAACCTGGCCAAAGCTTTCAATACAATCCCTCATCACAGATAAACTTACTGAGTTAGGCATAAACCCTTACATCTTCAGATGGATAGCCAACTGGCTTACTGACAGGACGCATGCTGTCCAGATAGGAGAATCCACTTCTGAAAAGAAACCTGTTACTATCAGTGTCTCACAGGGCTCAGTGTTGGGACCCCTCCTGTTTGGTATATACTTCTCTGAAGTGAAGGTCAATGTTGGGGGCCTCTGGCTCACCAAGTTCACTGATGACTGAAAGCTGGGAGCGAGCAATCATTGAATCCCCGAACAATGTTGACATCCTACAAACAGGCCGAAAAATGACAAACAACTGGTTCTGAAAACATGGTCTGAGACTAAATGCTAAAAAAATGCATAATCATACCCTTCAGTAAATCAGCTATCCATACAAATTATAATATTATGCAGACCTACGCAGACTGTCTCAAAAAAACTCCAGCTTTACTCTGTCGCATATCACCTACTCAGAGGCGATCTCTGCCTAACATACAAAGATATGTCAAACGCAGAGCTGTTAGACATGCTCCACTTAAAGAAATCCCAATCCCTCTGAGCTACACACTCTATGGACCTAAATCTTGTCACCACAATAAACAGAACATGCTGGAGGGATAGATTACTGTTCCAGAGATTTCCCATACTCTGCAATAAACTACCTAGCTATATCAAACAAAGCTCCTCATTAGCACTCTTCAAGAAAAATCTTGATGATTGGATGGGAGATAGGAAATTCATCCCAGGGATCACTTCTGTGGCTCTGCTTGATAGGGGCACAGGAAAATAATTTTCTTGGGTGGCAAAAGCCAGGGGTACCATTTGGATAGACTTATATAGGCCCTAGGGCCAATAGCCTAGTACTTCCCTATAAACCTATTGATAGCCTACCCCTTAAAGTCGACCCAGTGGTGAGGGGCCTAGGAACACAGATAGTTAGTAACCTAAACTTTGACCACCAGGTAGCGACTGTCCTTCTGTGTGGCTTAACTTATAAGTAAAGACATGACATCGAAATCAAAGAAAGTCATAGTGCCACTGTACTTGGCCCTCATCAGGCCCATAATTCAGTACAATGCTCCCTTCTGAATGTACCTCAACAGGCACTTGCACCAACTGGAGCAGCCTCAGAGGTTTTTCACTAAAAAATGACCCCAAGCCCTGCTGTTCTTCAGATAATAATCAGGCAAAATTTGGGATTCACCAACAACACACTCATGTTTGTAATGACTGAAATATTAGGCCACGTTTCCCTTTTCTATAATTAAATTTAAATTGCTCAAGTAAAATGGAACCCAGAAGTGTCATTTAGAATGACAAAAGATGTTTGGCAATAACCTGGTAATTCTAAACAAATTACTGCTGTGAGCAGTAGTACATCTTCAACAAAAATCCAAATCTGTCAGATTGTCTTGTTCATAGTATTGCATTTAATGAGTTCTAGACACAGGAACAACCTGGTCTACTTTTTCAATAAACTGCTCATTATATTCTCTATGCAGAAAACAATTTGCTAATTCTTTATATACATCCCTATACTGAGTTTTGCTACAGCAAATTCATCTGAAAGTCATAAATTGTGACAGTATGGTAATTGGCATTTCACTTATGTAACATTAGAGTTTGTTACTTGTAGTTCTCAAGGGGTAATTTCACAGCTGAATGTACCTCTGATTCCTTTATATGGGACAAACGTCTTGTATGTTTAAACAATGAATTATGAGAAATCAGAGTGATATTAAATGCAAACATGTCTGAAATGTTCTTCATAATCCCACACTGGTTCATCCAATGTTACATGTGTTTTTTGGCATAGACAGGATCGTGCAGCTTGGTTCCAGTGTCTCATGTTACAGATCTTGCTTTGGTGCTGTTAACATATATAACATTATGTCTTGCTTTTGCATCCTTAGAAGGCCATTTGTCATTGAAGATCGATGAACTTGTCAACAGAAGTATAGACTAGGTTCGTATAACTGTGTCCATGAATTTGCCTTTTGCTTGTTTCCACTGCTTTCCCCATTACTGCACCAGCAAATGGTAGTAACTTACCAAAATCATTAAGAATGGACTACTAGTGTTTGTCCCATATGTTCACAATTCAATTTTATTACATTATGTGCATATTCATGCTAATTATACCTTACCCATTCCCCAGAATATTTTAATTCTACTCTTCTCTTCTGAATAAACTCACCATATTGTGATACCTATTTTAGAGTAGGTACTTCTGTCTAACATCTCATTTATAAATGTACAGACAATCATATATGATATTTTGCCCTCAGACAATATTATCTTGCAAACACTTGCTTACCTCCCATCACTCCCCTTCCTTAAATTATGTTACATTTATGAAAGCCGTTTACATCATCTTCACCTTAACATGGTTCTGTTTGTGGTCCCAGTAACCAGTGCAAATGACTCTCATTGAGTCAACATACTGAGCACAGCTCTGATATAGTGTTAGCAGTCCATCGATCATTTACTATCACACTGTCCTCCTGTCAGTCTGTCATATCACTGCTGTCATCAAATATATCACTCAGTCTATTAATATAAACAGGTTAACGATGTGTCATATATTTTCTTTTTATAGAAAATATCTGAAAGATTATCAATGGGAAATTCATCTCAAAGTCTATGTTTAAGCAAAGTCCAGTAATCTTGAGCAGCTGTATTTTATTGAACACTGTGTGTTCAATAAACTAGAGCTGCTCAAGATTACTGGACTTTGCTTGAATATTTACATCTTTTGGAAATATGGAGCCAAACCTTTGCTATTTTTTGTCAGTTTTATATCTCTTGTGGTTTAGCAAGGGTCTCCAGTGTTTTATAGGTATCATTTTGTTCAAAGTCTATGTTGTCATATATTTCTGATCAGGACAACAAAATCAGATTGATTACAGTTGACATTACTTATCTCCATGTATTGCTTTACCCTTAAACATTTTTCCATCACCCTTAGCAAGCATTACATTCCCTGTTCTCTTATCAACGGGACTGTATCATATGTTTTCACTCTCATTAACCATCTTAGTAATTATTTTCACCCATCTCAAAACTGATGCATTGCATTATATAATCAGCACCAAATTCTCTAATCTCCTCTAGTTGTAGGACCTATATCATCAAAAAAAAAAACAAAAACAAAAAAAAGGACTAAGGAAAGTGAAAGTGCTGTTTATTGATAAGTTAAGCACTTTCATCAGTAATCAAACTTGACTTCATCAGAACAAACCAAAAATCAGTCAGTTGACATTATTTAAATACTGTTACCAAAACTACCTGACTTACTTGATTACAATCATTCAAGTACATCTAATTATTACTTAAAGACAAATAACATTCCACACCACACCACACCACAATAAAACCTAAATTCCTCTCTTTCTATATATATTTCAGGCTTAACCCTACCTAAATTGCATACTACCTAAAACAATATACATCTCTCTCTCTCTCTCATATATATATATATATATATATATATATATATATATATATATATATATTTATACATTTTTTTTAAATAATTACATACACCACCAATATATTACATCCATGCTGAAAAAGTCATGAACTGAACACAACATCAGTTAGGATACATATGAAAATAAATCTATAGAAAAAAGCTGTAGAAAAAAATCTATAGAAAAAAATCAGCTTTCAGTTTTAGGACACTGGAAATGGAAGCTACCTCACTGATACCCAGAAACTGACTAGCATTACATTTTATCCTTGTCTGCCTCGCAAGATAGTATACAACAGCAAATAGAGAGAGATGTCGACCCAGACTTTGCCATGTTGTTGAAGAAGCTGGAACATAAAATTGAGAAATATAAGGTATTACAATGGCAGCATTTTAGCTTTAATGTATACCTACAGCTGGGCATTGTACCTTGGGGTCTGAGGGTATTAAAAATGCCCTCGTATGGCAATATGCATCCCATACTTCTTAAAAAATGGCAAGAAATGAATATTAAGTTGGGTCTTGAATATATGAATCTAATGAATTAATTCTTCCTAGATATCGAAAAACAAATGCAACAGGAGATAGTTGCACAAGAAAATGAGATTTCTTCACTGCCTAACTTTACTTTGCATACTGTGGAGTATGATAGAATGTTAGACATATTGCATAAGTATGATATGAAGATGGAAGCTCTCAAGCGTCGCAAGTTCAAGAGAAATATCAATGATTTTAATACCGGCCATATTTTTTCATGGCCTAGACAAAGCACTCATGAACCATTGAGAAACACTGTTAATCATACAAGTAGCCTACGTGGACAGACACAGGAATCAGTGGATACACTGGATATAGTTAATGCAACTGAAAGGTCCATGAAATTAGTTAGACCACCTACTAGTCTGATGACCAGAGAGCAACCGGTCTCCAAGCCTATCAATGAGCACAGTACTTTGGATGCATCACCTTCTGCTCAATGATTGGTTAGCTCACAAAATAAAGACACTCCCTTGGCTTTTCAGCTCTCTCAGCAACCTGTTCGCTTGAAATTACCAGAACAAGTGCAGGGAAGACAACGGAGCATATCGAGAGGGCGTCCAGCATAGAGGAAGAGAGAAAGGAGCCAGAGCGGGTCCCATTCCAACTACAAGGTACGGAAGTGAGTATACCTGCACTTAAAACTATTGTCAATCTTTCTAACTTTGAGATTACACCAGCGACTGTACTGCTGTTACAAAAGGGTTTGAACGTTATACCAGCCGGTTTGAATACAATGACTGATGCACTAACTGATTTAAAATTGTTTTGTAGAGAACTAGATTTAAAACTAACTTTTCGTGATACTTTGAATACACAGCAAGTTGGATGTAAATATATGAGTACTTTCATCCCTATAAGCCATCTAATTTGTGATGTTTGTGAAATACAAATTAGAGAACTGTATGAGAAAGGGCAAACTGGTAAATTGTATAACCTAACTATTGATGAACGCAGAGCCTTGATAGCACTGATGAATAATGACAAAATAATTATAAAAGAGGCTGACAAGGGCGGTGCGATTATATTGATGAATAGGTTGGATTATTTTTCTAGTACGAATGCACTGTTGACTGATGGGGATACTTTGGTTGAAATATCTAGGTTAGACATTAAACAAATGATAAGCCGAGTAAATATGATAATTTATGATTTGCAATTGATGAAGGATATTGATTTAGATACATTTAGCTATTTTACAGTACCTGCACCTGTTATACCAGCTTTGTATGGCCTTCCTAAAATCCACAAGTCACTTGCAAACCTGCCAATGAGACCAATTGTCTCTGGACGTGGTTGGCTTACCAAGCCCATTTCAATTTATTTGCAGCATTGTCTTTCGCCCTACTTGAAATATGTGAAAAGTTATATCAAGGACACTCCAGATTTTCTGACCAGCTTGAGCACATGGTTTTATGACACTGATGTAACCAATTTTATCATGGTTGTAATGGACATTAAGTCCCTTTTTACTGTAATCCCCAACCAATATGGAATAGCAGCAATTAGAAAACTGTTATGTGAAAGAGGGTTACTAGATGGATGTCGTATTGAAACCATTTGTGAATTGCTTGAAGTGGTCCTTGAAAATAATATTTTCACATTTAATAGCAAGTATTATCACCAGGTATCTGGTGTTGCCATGGGTACTTCGGTGGCTAATACCTATGCAACACTAGTGTTAAACTATTGGGAATGTGAAACTATTTTTAATAGTACTGAATCCTTGTCAGATAATATTTGTTTTTTAAGCGTTTTGTAGATTACGTCTTTTTTGTTTGGAAAGGCAGAAAAAGTGAATTGGATGACTATGTTGAAATGTTAAATAGAAGTACCGAATTCTTAAAATTTTCCATGGATTACTCTTTAAATAGAATTAATTTTTTAGATGTGACATTGTATTTTGATGGTACTGATATACATACTACCGTGTATAAAAATACAATACATGGTAATAAATATTTGCATAACAAAAGCATGCATGCTCCCCATGTCTTTAGGGGAATAATTAAATCCCAAATGAAACGTGGAGTCGACTGAATACTGATGCTGACCTTTTTCAACAACAGGCGGATGAAATGGCAAAATTATTTATAGATAGAGGTTATGATACCAACATGATTTAATTTTATTATAATTAAACAGTTGGATTACGGGATGGTAATGCTAGCCCATATTTTAGGGATAGAAGAAATATCACTGATATAACATCTGCTGCCCCTGTTACTCATACGCAACTTCGATATGTAACAGCATATAATAGAAGTATTTTACATATACGAAAAATTATTTCTGATAATTGGCCCATATTACAAGCTTTACCAGACTTAAGGAGATTTATTGACTCTATACCTAGGTTTGTGTATAGAAACAGTATAAATCTCAAACAACAACTATGCTATAAAGACATAAAGGAGAACATGAATCCGACAAAGCAAATAAAAGCAAAAACACCTTCCCATGTTATAATTGTTACTGTTGCACTTATATTGATAAAGATGTGAATTGTTTTTATACACCCACTTGAAAAAGATTTGAATTTAGATGTGCAGCAACTTGCAATAGTACTAATATTGTATATATGGTTATGTGTAAAAAATGCAGATGTTTCTATGTAGGTAAGTCAAATAGAAGACTCGAAGACAGAATAATTGAACATAACTCTGACATTAGATGGAAGGTCCTGACAAATGCCATGGGCAAACATATAAATGAGACTAACTTGGAGAATGGTTTTATATTTAAGGTTATTGGTACTGTAACTAAGCACAATAGATGGGGAGATATGAATACTAAACTAGAGTTGAGTAAATATAGATGGATACTTCTATCTGCAGACAAATTACCTGGTTTAAATCAAATGATATAACTGAAACCTGTTTTAAAACAAAGACAGAATTGTTTACATTCATTTTTTATGAAACTGTTTTACTGTGTATTATTATGTATTAGGTTTATGTAATGATTTTTATTGTTTTTAAAAAATAATGCAGTATTTCTTTAACAACACATTGATGCATTTTATTGGCTGTGACTTAATTGTGGTTTATATAAATTGTTTGTAGTAGGATATTCCCCCGGATTCACGAATCCTCCGTGTAAGACTAAATAAGTCTTACTCGGAGACTGCAGTTGAACGGTATGACATCAGCATGCCATGCATATTCATGAGGGCACACTGACTCCACTCCAAGTTTAACACGGACCATGCAGGAAGGCAGGGGGTGTGTCCGACTGCCGAGCAGTCCAAAGGTCCACGCCCCCTGCAAGTGTCTGAATTGTAAAATGTCAACACACATGAGCGAGCCCGCTCAAATGTCCACGTACCCAACACTACACTCCCTAACATTGTAAACCCCCAGTACAGTTATAAAAAGTAAAACTTTAATTTTAAAAAATAATGCAGTATTTCTTTAACAACACATTGATGCATTTTATTGGCTGCGACTTAATTGTGGTTTGTATAAATTGTTTGTAGTAGGATATTCCCCGGATTCACGAATCCTCCGTGTAAGACTAAATAAGTCTTACTCGGAGACTGCAGTTGAACGGTATGACATCAGCGTGCCATGCATATTCATGAGGGCACACTGACTCCACTCCAAGTCTAACACGGACCATGCAGGAAGGCAGGGGGTGTGTCCGACTGCCGAGCAGTCCAAAGGTCCACATCCCTGCAAGTGTCTGAATTGTAAAATGTCAACACACATGAGCGAGTCCGCTCAAATGTCCAAGTACCCAACACTACACTCCCTGACACTGTAACCCCCCAGTAAAGTTATAAAAAGTAAAACTTTAATTTTTTTTTTCTAATTCCCGATATAGCTGCCCGTATTTGCGCGTGTGTGCGCGGTTGTGCCCATTACTTAGCTGCAGTTAGCAATCTCGACATGGAAGAGCATAATAAGGAATGTTTATGCAAATTATGCCCAATAGCGTAGTGGTAGAGCCTTCGCACAAAGAGGAGACATTCATGGTCCAAGTCCCACCACTCCCCTTCCTATTTTATGTTTTAAATTAGTATATGAAATAATTCCTGACATATATGATTAAAATTTTACTAAAAAGCATTGAAATGGCCTATGTATCAGTGAACAAAATGTATATTTATAAAGGATCCTGACATATAATTGCTTGCAGTTAAGCAACGCTTTACCCAGCGCAATATAGTTGCCCATAGTTAGGCAGCGATTTAGCCAGCACAATATAGTTGCCCGTAGTTAAGCAGCGCTTTACCCAGCACAATAGAGTTGCCCATAGCTAAATAGCGCTTTACCCAGCGCAATCGGTTTGCGCGGAGGTGCTTGCCTTGCCAACCAGTGCACCATAGGGCAATGTAGAGCAAAGTTGCCTAAACACAGCCACACCCCCTAGCCTGTCTGGACAGTAGTAAAATAAAAAGCAATGACAAGGTTCGAACCCAGGACACTGTGCACCATAATCAAAGTACTGAACCACTAAGCTATGACAGCTTAGGATAAACAGCCACTGCTAACATACATATAGTTATAAATGGTAGATTAAACATTGCTAAGCTGGTCTGCAGTCAGCCGAGAATTTTCAAAAACGGCCAATCACAAAAAAGTGTGGGAAATGCATCATATTTAAGCCCCATAAGCGGGAATACTCGCCATAACTGATTGTAGCTCCCATCTGCAGTTAGAATGGCTGGTGCTGGAGAGGGTACTCACTTTCGAGCGCAACGCTGGGGCATCAAGGAGTCAAAATACATGGTTGGGCTCCTTGTCCACCGTCATGAGTCAAGACTCCTGCAGGGCCAGTTCCAAGGGACGAAGTACAAAGCAGAGGCTTGGAACCAGTTAGCTCATGATCTCACCAGTGCCACAGGCGTTCCTCAGACTGGTGAGCAGGTCCATCACCACCATGCAGACCTGAAGAGACGGAAGCAGGACCTACTGAACCAATGCATACAGTAGGCCCGTGGGATGCAAGATGCCCCACTACTGAGTAGGTAGCCATGGAATACAGTATGTAAGACATGCTAATTTAGTCTATATAATGGATAGGTATGTCTCAATATCCCTTCATTTACTTCGCAGTTGCAGGTGTCCATGCTGCAAATCAGCAAGCCTATGCAGATAGGCTGCTAAGGCTGCGCCACTAGGCAGGTTAGTAATTATTCTGCATGTATTGCTATATAAAATAGGTGAGAGAGCCTGAAAGAAAGTGTTGTAGCCCAATAATACAGCCATAAAATGCCCTGAATAATTCCTCTGCATGTACTGTTATATAAAATAAGTCAGAGAGCCAGAAAAAGAGTGTAGTAGCCCATTAAGAAAGGTAAAATGTGTCCGGAATAATATCTCTGCATGCACTGTCATATAAAATAAGTGAGCGAGCCTGAAAAAGAGTGTTCTAACCTATTAATAAAGGTATAATATGTCTTGAATATGTCTTCCATATGCACTCTAATATAAAATAAAGGAGAGGGCCTGTGGAAAAGTGTGTAATGTAATTAATAAAGGTATAATACCTGGGGTGTGTCTGTGTCACTTACTTTGAAATGTTGTTGTACCCTTGCATTATACAAATAGTACTGTTTTAATAAGTGCTGGCAACCCACAATTGGGCAGTCCCATCTAAAGTGGTTGATGGAAGTGCCAGTAACTGTGAAGCATATATACACACCTCAACAGTCAATTAATGGCTGGCATGCATAAGTAAATCTGGCACACGAGTAGCTCGTTAATGTGTTCCCCAGAAATGTGAGTGTGCTACACGAAATGTAGGGTTCTGTATAAATTTAACTGAAAATGTCATGTGAACACATCCAGATATGTAGATAAAGAAATATAAATAAAATCAATAACTATGTAGCAGTAACATCTGCATCTTGGACAGTTAGTATGCCAGATATAGGTCAGGTATATAATGAACTAGCCAAACCCATTCCACAACCTAATGCATGTTGGCAAGTGTAATAATACATGCAGGGATATACACCTGCAGTCAGTAGGAATGTAGTGTAGACTAAAAGTACTTATAAGATGTTAACTGAGGTTTCTTTCTACACCCTACTGTATGTGCATAAACCATGCAATTCCACACCTCAATGGGTATGTGTAATCTCAAAACATTTGTTGGGACATATGTCCTCTTGTTCTATAAATATCTGCATTCACTTTTATGCATGTGCCCTGTTCAAACACCACAATCATGGTGGCCTGTTGCCACCAATCATCTCTGCATGCTGTTGGAATGTCCACTGTCGTTCAATATATGCATGTGTTATGCTTGCTGTTCAACTGTTGGAACCTTGGTGTGTTGGGTTAATGGGAATATTACTGCATGCTGTTACAACTAATTTGGAATGCTGTTGTTTATGTTGTAATTAAACACACCTAATCACAGAACGTATGGGAAGGCTGGTCCCAGCGGACCCACCTGTCCCTCCTCAGCTGGCGATTGCACCTGGTACCAGCAGGTCCGGTGCCTAGCCCGGGCTCCCCTCCTCCGTTGGTCCTGTGCCACCTTCAGGTGGAAGCGCTGCAGGGGATGGGGCTCGTCCCCGCCGTGCAAGTGTGGGCAGAGCAGGGCCACCTGTCACCCTTTGAAGGGTCCGGGTTGTGGTGCGTAGGGAGATCCAGTGTTCAGTCGCAGATCCCCTATGCCAGCTTGAGGCGAGAGTGGCATGTCTCATGGGTGAGCCTGCCCATCCTATGCAGCCCCCAGCACAGCCACCCTTGGGGCTGTGAAGGTGCAGTGGTGACTGCCCATGGGTGGGGATCTCAGTTCCACTGTTACCATCTGTGAGCTCATGGGCTTGCGATTTCCAAACATCCGTCCCGTCAATTGTGTTCACCCACCCCACGTGTACCACCCCTGTATGCATCTTGTTTGTCTTGTCTGTTTACCTCCCCAACCTACCTCCCCAAATATACCTACTTCCTCTACCTCACTTTCCACTCTCACCTGAAAAAAAAGGGCAATCTGTACCCACAAAAAAATTATGCCCCATACATAGCTGCCCATTTTGCACACATGTCCACTGGACATTTAACTGATAATTATAATTGGCAGTACAACATACTTTGTTGTCCTCACCCCTCTCCCAGGGGTGGAAGGATTCAAATTTCACTCCAAATTTATTGCATATGCACAGCTGTTGCTGGTAAAGAAATGGGCAGATATGGACCTTCCCTACACCCGTCCTGCACATCCCGAGCTTGTTTCCCTACTACCTTCCCCTCTTTGTGCCCCCTTTCTCACTACTTTCCTATCTCCCCATTTTCTTTTCTTTCAAAGAAATTAGCACGGGGGTTAGCGGGAGTAAGCACTTTTAAGCAGTAGTTAGCAGGTTTAAGCGAGTGTGCACATGTGTGCACTTAGCTAAGCATCGCGCAAACCCACACAAACCTGCTTACAACTGCTTAAACACCTCTGTCAGTCTCGAACCCCAGACCTTGGACACACTAGACTGCATGAAGTATCCCTAGGCCACAGTAGATTTACAACACGTTGGTGCTGTAATAAATATATCATGCATTACAATGAGTGAATGTAAAGGGAAAATAGGAATGTCATAACACAAATCTTGTTCTGTGGATCTTTACCAGCAGTTGTGGAATTGCATGACATGACTGTGAAAAGAGAACCAGCCATTCTAGCAGGAAATAATGTTACAGTAGCACTTTACAAACCCCACAGTATCAGAGCAGTATAAACACTGGCATATTTGAATAGGGCAGAGGCCATAGTTCGCAACTGTGACTGCTTTTCAGGGATGTCCCTTATTCCTAAACAAATGTTAGCTTTGTCCCTCAGAATCCCTCTGAAAAGTACTGACGGTAGGCCGAAGAGTGGGGAATTACACTTAATGAATAATGTCAATAAGTAATAGTACACACTACATGCACATCAGAAAAGGTGAATTAATACATATGCTCTGATTCTCTCACAGTCAACTTAATGTCTGTAATATATTACAGGTGTACCCAACTTATATGTACCTTTCCCTGAGGCTGTTCAAATATATGCCTGAGTGTATCAGAGGCCTGGCAGAGGCAGACATACACAGGCATTACAGCTTGTCTGCTGTTACACACTCTGCAAATAGCTTTGGAACAAGTCCCACAAGCATAACCTTATGTAGGAGTACAACACAGAAATATCAAAGGATGTAGCCATGTACTGTTAGCAACCAACTGTGGCAATGCCACTGTTCCAGTGCAGAAAAGACTGGTGTGGTGCACAGACAAAGAATAATAGGCCAACCTCTGGCTACCATCTGGATATGTCCACAAGTGGGAGCTACGCAGACAGACTGCTTGCCTTGTCAGACTAACAGGTACAAAGCAACCCTGTATGTTCAGCAAGATAAACATCACACAATAATATATAATGCTCTCTGTACTTCTGCATCCCTACCCAAAATAACAATATACCTGTGTATTCAGGCTCTACCAAGGATGTAGGTAGGCATACTCAGTACTGAAATGTGTCCAGTTGTCTTGAGCAGCCCATGCTAATGTCAACACAAATAAACAACAAGCTGTTCAGAAGTGAGGTAATTAATATTTACAGTATAGTAGTTCACAAACAGTTCATGTGCCAGAGGAATACATTGCAATAACTACTTTTGTATGGCAGTTAATTGTCTAATTAGAAAAGAAAGTACGTACTCCCATGTATCTTGTGTAAGCATGTGGAGGGGTGAGTAAACGTCTACACTGACAAGTGTGTACTAGAAGCAGCAACATTCAGGTTTGAGTACAACATGCAAATCACTGGCTACAACACTAGCTTCACAGATAAGAAGTATACCAACCTTCTGACTGACACA
>NC_056725.1:70082115-70178266 GCF_019279795.1 Protopterus annectens
GCACATTCATACTGCCAATACATCCCTCAACACCAATGGCCTTAGCTGAGGGACAGCATACAGTAGGTATTGACCAGGATAGTGTGGTATCTATGGCACATGCATCCCCTCACAGCAGCCATACCCAGACTCCTGGAATGGTACCACATAGGCATATGTCCAGGGGTTCTCGTGGGAGCACTGCTAGTCGTAATGCCCCTGGCAGATGTGCTCCCACAGGTCTTACAACCTCAGGTATGTTCCGGGCTGTAATGCAGGCACAGGCACATATGGAACGATACACCAGGCAGGGACTAAGGGCGCAGAGGGCCCATAACACCGCTATCAATGACAGTATCCGTGACTTTGCCGGTGCCATCTGTAATTACACCGAGGTCATTGATAGACGTTGGGGGGAGACACTAGATGTCCTCCGCAATGTCATGTCCATGTGCCAGGACAGTGCAGGATGGCTGAGACATTGATGTGGATGTATGCCAGCAACATCATCAGCTGGCAGTCATCATGGATGACACACAAGTCACAACCGCTCCTGTAGTGGCAGTATCAGCCCCAGCAATGTTGGGGCTGGGCTGTCAATAGACCGTCCTAGATGACCACGTGCATGTGGCTCTGGCCAGTTCCAGCAGGGACATGGGTCCAGTTGACATCCCTCTGCCTCTGATGATAGTACCCAGTCTGGCTTAGTACCCGATACTATCCGTGGCACCCCTGCCAGATACAAGTACTGTGTCCATGGCCGGAGACAGTGATCTGTACAGCTTGGCAGGTACAGTCTGTGGCTGTCCCACAACCTCCCATATTTGGCAGCCACACGGTGGAACTGTGTGCATGCAGACACACACACATAAACCAAACACCTAGGGCTAACACATACACATACACATTATATCAACATTGACCCATGCTGTACTGTTGTCCCACACACACACACACACACACACACACACACACACACACACACACACACACACACACACACACACACACGCACACATATACATGTCGACTGGATGGGTCATTGTCGGGCTCTGGCAAGGTAACAACACACTGTGCATATGATGAAACTGTGCCACCTCCTGTCATCTATATCATTGATGCAGGAACAGGCTAACACGGTGCTGATGCACAGGGATACTTAATAGCAGTGTAGCAATGTCAGCATGTTGTCAACAGTAAAGTGTAATGATATCCTTGTATGTATATCTGAGCAGGCATGATGCATTAAAGCTATGATTATCAATGTAATATTGTTTACACAAGTGTTAATTACAAAAATGTATTGTCTGCCCATGTGCCAATTGGCTGATGTGTGTGGTTCTGGCAGCATGTGTTGGTGAGTGGACAGTACGTGTGTGATGTGTGCAGTACAGATTTGCAGGTGTACATTTGTGAACATGGTGGAGGTGCACTGTCTGCATGTACGTGCATAGTGGACACATGGGAAGGGTGACATGCCCTGTATTACACAGTGTTAACACTTCATATTTTCTATTGGTGGCCAGTATGCATTTTACTGCACATATGTTTCAACTTGGGTACACATGTGTGTATGACATGGTTTGACACTATGCTGTGGGTGATACTGTTAATGTCGGTCATTGGTTTGCATTCTGGTAGTATACATAACCTCAACAGCCTGATGTTAAACAATTGTTAGATGATGTCTTGACAACTGACACACAGATGTAGGATACACAGTAGCATTTGAATCCTTCTGGTACTATACTATACCAGTAACCAGTGGTATTGACCTCCACCCATTCCTGGGACCACTCCTGTTTGGCATGTAGCCATCTTAGGTACAAGCAAACACACTAGGGATATGTCCGTCCACATCTGGTAATGCATACAGTGGCCTACAATGCATTCTCCGGATGAGACACTTATCCTCCACAAGGGTATCATACAGACAGATACCTGTTGACCAACCCATGCTGTAAAGCTATAAGCCAACTATAGCATAGTCATCTACATTTACTAAACATAGTATCCTGACAGTACCACATAGGTAGTAGCCCACAACATGTAGAAGGGGTACCGATGTGTACATACAGCCACATGTTATGTCATTTGTCCTTTGGTATTCACATTTCCAAAGGTATTCTGAAGTCCCTCGGTGTATCACATAAGCAATAAGGGGTCTGTATGCATATCCACAAAGTTGTTGTACACCTATAATGAATGCCCATTATTGACAGACTTTGTTGTGTTTGAACATGTCTGAAATATACCCCAGGCATGAACCTTCACTCACACTATTCTATAGAAACTGTCATGGGTGTGTGTGACACAGATGACCTAGGCCACAGATGACTAAAGTGGCTGGCCTTGTCACAAACATACATATGTGACCTAAGGTCTGAGAAGCAGCAGCACAAACTGTCAATGGTAACAGATGCATTCATGTAGAAAGCAGGCTTCACACCTATGAACTAATTGAGGTCACATGTACATATATGTATTTGCCACACAGATACCTGAAGTGTGCAATGCACATACTGTTGTTTTACTGATATGTCATACAGTAGTAAAAGCAAAACCCACAACACATTGACCAACAGTCTCACACACACACACACACTCAGCAATTGCAGGATTCAAACCCCTACTTAACTATATTATGATACTAGAGAGATACGCATTAACACGGAGTGCTATATGCTGTACTGGGGGTTTTCATTTCCACTGCTGCATTTGTGGGATACTGACATCATCAGACTTGCCAAAGAGGAATTTACCTCTTTTAATGTGTTTTCCTAGTCTCCAAAAAGGGCACTTCTCTCAAAGGAAATCACACACACACAGCAATTGCAGAATTCAACCCCCTACCTATGTTATGATACTAGAGAGATACGCATTAACATGACGTGCTATATGTTTTACAGGGAGTTTTCTTTTCCACTGCTGTATTTGTGGGATAATGCCATCATCTGACTTGCCAAAGAGGAATTTACCTCTTTTAATGTGTTTTCCTAGTATCCAAAAAGGGCACTCCTCTCAAAGGAAACCACACCCCCTACATCCACACACACACACAGCAATTGCAGGATCCAAACCCCTACCTAACCATATCATGCTACTAGAGAGCTACACATTAACACGACTCGCTATATGCTTTACTGAGTGGTTTCTTTTCTCCTGCTATATTTGTAGGATGCTGACATCATTAGACTGGACATGGTAATGTGTGTGCACTTTGTTTTATGCAATCCCAGGACTGAACCATGTGGGACAGCTGGTGTTAACAGCTTGGACATGACTCCACAATTTTTAGCCTGTGTGATCTGTCTGTGGACCAATTGCCAATCCATCATATGACAATACATATTTATGCACAGATTGTTGATTTTGTGGATACGACATGTGTCTGGGATGTTGGAAAAGGGCTATTCAAAGTCTGACTGGGACGTGTGTAGCTCCTTTCAGTGATGTATGTCCTGGGTGGCTGCCTTGCAAACAGTCTAGCAGGTTTGGGAACCATGATCTTCCCATGAACAAACCAAAGTTGGTAGGGTTGTGTGTTTGTCGGCTTCCAATAGCTCTGTTTATGACTTCAATCATGATGGACTCCATGGCCTTGCAGATCAGACTTCATAGGCTTATAGGACTATAGTTCCCATGGTCTGTTGTGCACCAACACTTGTGGGGTGTGCCATATGTTGCTGTAACCCATTCAACAGTTTCATATCCTGTAGAGAGGGTGAGGCTCAACAGACTGTTCAGGTGCAGGGTCTGTTTGTTCTGCAGTTCACTTATGACACATATAGGGAAACAATATAATCCAATTGATGCCATGTTTTCAGCTTTGAAAGGAGCTGTTTACCCATTCTACATGTGATATCTCCTGGTATGATGATAGGGCCTTTTGTCAGTGGGAGGTGGGTATGTATGTCTGACAGGATGTTGGCATTGCCAGTCATGTACAGTTGGCCCTGACTCAGGACATATATGAGTGTACATTGCTATTTATGACATAGCTGAAGGAAGTGCCATGGTTCTGTCTGGACTCCTTCACAGATAATCTTTCCAAAACACCAACAAACCTAAGCACTAAACCCCTGTTATACTCTTTTACACACTTAACACCCTACTGATCCTTTTTGATCAGTCAAAAGAGTATTTCATCATAATATCCTGACATGTCCAAAGGTCAGTTTCTTGTGCACTCTCCAGTCCAGCTGGTGAATATGGGAATTTTGAGGCAATGTTACAACTGCCTTATGTACACAGACAACCCTCTCCACCTCCCAACCAACTCAGATATATATGAGAGATGCAAGTATATAAACAAACAGGAGGCTGAGCTCTCTCGACCCATGACTGGCACAGTCTATCAGGTGGTGAAGGTAACCACACATACCACAAATCCAGTCTCACATAGACCTATAGCAACAGCAAACAAAACACATTACCACACAAAAACATACTCGGAGGCTCTAAATAAAAATCTGCCTAAGCAGCAGAGACCTCCAAAGCAGACACCCAAACAACTGCTACCCCACAACAATACCCACATATCACATAGTTCACAAAGTCAGTGTGCCACACAGTCACTGCCCTTAAGGCTAAACAACACACCTAATACACTTGTAATAGGTGACTCTATTGTCAGACACACTGACGTCCCACTCACCAGGCTGAACAAAGAGCAGGTCACTTTGAGCTGTCAGTCAGGTGCCAAGATCCGCCACATAACACATGCACTCAGGTCACTCCAAAGCAAGTACAAATATGGCTCCGTCATTGTCCATGCTGGTGTGAATGATCTCAGATGTTCCTCCCTGGACTACATGAAAAGAGACATAGAGGAGCTCTCTGATCATGTAGCCCAGGCCGGTATGACCCTGACCTTGTGTAGCATCTTACCCTCACCAAGAATGATGCCACAGTATAAAGACAAAATGATCAATTTTAACAGTTGGCTAATGTATTGGTGTCATTCAAAGGGGATCCAGTGTCTGTCAGCCTGGGATGACATGCTCGACATGCCACGTTGCTTCACTAGGGATGGCTTGCACCTGTCACCCCTTTCGAATACTGGCTAAGGCTCTTGCCACCCCATAGTGCTTTTTTTAGGCAAGGCTCAAAAGACAAACCCACCTCCATATACAATACAAGGTAAAAGAAACTAAAGGTAATGCTGCTCAACGCCAGAAGTCTAAACCTCAAATGCACGCACTCAAGGCTCTCCTCAGTATGGAGAATATCGATATCTGTGCAGTAACAGACACCTGGTTCAAGACTCCCAAAAGCACTCCAGCACTACCAGGTTATACTTCATACCATGCTTTTCGGCCACAAAACTCGGACCGACCAAAAAATAGGGGGAGTATCCATATACATCACAGATACACACACCTCCAGGTTAGTAGCACTGCACGAAACATCGGAGACCATACATGTGCAACTAACAGTGGGCAAAACTGCCTTTCAGTTTGTAGCCTGCTACAGACCACCCTCCCAAACTCAGGAACCCCACTCGGCTTTCCTGAGAACACTGGAGAATATGAAGGTCTCTCCAAACACCATTATATTGGGTGACTTCAACTACCCAAACATTGACTGGGAATACTACTCAAGCTCCAACACCCTCGCCCAATGGTTGCTAGAATTTATAAACTCAAATGCTATGGCACAACTGGTCACCACCCCCACAAGAGGGGAAAACATATTGGACCTGGTCATCACCAACATGGGGACTCTATGTTCAACACCAGAGGTATACCCCTCATTGGTAAGGTCAGACCATACATTTATCTCACTGGACATTCATATCCCACCCCCACCCCCATCCAAGGCAATCTCGGTGAAGAACATCTCAAAAACAAATGTCACACTTCTCAAAACCGAGGTGGTATCCTTCAAAGACCCCGGGACAGTGGTAAATACGGCTCAAACTGCAGAATCCTTTACAAACGCATTCTATGGAAACCTACTGGAATGCATGGATTGTGCTATCCCAAATAAAAACAAGACTCACTCCTCCAATGGCAGGGGACCTGTCTGGTGGACACTGGCCATAAATAAGCTATACAATAAAAGGAGGAGGCTATTACATGAGAGAGCATAATCCCAAAAAGGGAAGGCATATTTGATCAGTACTAGCAAGAAGCTACGATCACTCATGAATTCATCTAAGGCCAGCTTTGAAAGGAAAATTGCACCAGACACTAAGGACAGTCACAAGGCCTTCTTTAGTTATGTCAGGAACCTGGGTGGCAACTCCCAGATATGCTGTGAGTTAGTGCAAAATGACAAAAAAATACACATTGAACCCACAGACATTGCCAACATCCTGGCAGACAGGTTCAGTGCAAATGTCTCCCCCCCATCCCCCCTAAAGAGCAAATGTCCATCCCAACAGAGTGTAACCTCCCTGACATCACAGATGAACAGGTGAGAGCTGCCCTCTCCAAAGCAGAAAACACAGCATCAATGGGACCGGACGGTGTCCCCGGTCTGCATCTTACATGAGCTTCATGAAGAACTTAACCCTCACATAAAGTCACTGTTCAATATCAGACTTACTACAGGATATGTACCCAAGGAATGGCATACGGCAACAGTGGTCCTGCTCCACAAAGGTGGTGCCACAGCGGACCCCAGACACTATCACCCTATAAGCCTAACTAGCCTGGTCTGCAAAGCTATGGAGCGTATCATCATGGAACTCATAAACAAAGACATCGGGAACCTACAGACACTGGATCCTACCCAATTCGGCTTTGTTGAGGGCAGATCTTGCCTCTTGAACATGGTCAACTTCTTTAAACAGTTACCAGGTCCATAGACGTTGGGAAGGTAGTCCACACAGCCTACCTAGACCTCGCAAAACCCTTCGACACAATACCCCACTCGGGCATCATAAATAAGCTCACCAGCTTAGATATCAACATATATGTCACAAGACGGATTGCAAACTGGATCAGGGATAGCACCCACATGGTCAGAATTGCAGGTGCCATGTCTGACTCTACACCAGTTACAATTGGCGTCCGACAAGGCTCAGTCCTGGGACCTCTCTTGTTCAGTATATATTTCTCTGATGTACAGGCTAACACAGGAGGACTATGGCTGACCAAGTTCGCAGATGACTGCAAACTGGGTGCCATAATCGACTCTCCAGCTGGCACAAGCATCCTCCAAAAGTGTCTCACAGAGATGGATAACTGGTACCAGAGCCATGGCCTAAAGCTAAATGCCATTAAATGCATAGTCATCCCCTTTGGGAATAACAAAGTGCCCACACATTACCACATAGGTGGTAATCCATTAAGTATGAAGGAAGTTATTAGGGATTTGGGGACCCGAGTAGATAGTAATCTCGCCTTTGACAATCATGTTGCCAAAGTGGTTAGACAAACCTTCTATATAGCCCACCTTATCCCAAAAGGTTTCACATCTAGATCAAGAGAGGTCATTGTGCCCCTATACTCATCAGGCCCATGATTTGATACAATGCCCCATTTGGGATGTACCTTACCCGACACCTGCAGTGACTGTAATGGCCACAAAAGTACCTCACCAAGTGGATCTAGGGACTCACACAGATGCCCTGCGCAGTTCGGATAAAGTAACTCCAGCTCTACTCAGTTGCTTACCGCCTACTTGGATGCGATCTGTGCCTGACGTATAAAGCCATGTCCAACCCAGAATTAATGGACATGCTCCACCTTAGGATATCCAAATCCCTTAGAGCTATAGGCTCCATGGACTTAAACCTCAGCACAGAAATTAATAGGACATGCTGGAGGGACAGATTCATATCCCAGAGGCTCTCCTCATTCTGGAATGAAATCCCAGTCCCGCTTAGGCAGAGACCCTCACTTGACCCTCTACAGGAGAAATCTTGATGAGTGGATAGGTGATCATATGTTTACTCCTGGGATCTCTTCTGGGTCCCTGCTAGACAGAGGCACAATAAACTAACCATAAAAGGGCTATCTCGTGTGACCTACTATTCACAGGCACAGTCTACTAATCTAACAGGGTGGCGAAAGCCAATCACACTCTGGCTAGGCTTATAAATGCCCTAGGGCAGATAGTTTAGTATCAACCTATGAACCCATGATAATGTTTGGAGTGCTCATTGTTTATTGATGATACTGATTGCAGGTTTTTTATCTTGTTTGCTTTCCCACTTTCTATGAACAACCTAAGTATCTGTAGTACATATTTGATTATGACAGGGTTCCAATATATTATATATATGTGTCTGTTGTCATATAACTGTGTGCACAAGGTGGATTGGTGAATAGAGAGAGATTCCTGGGTTAACACACGCAACTGCCAGATATGTGTGGCTCACTGCTGTACTCAGACATGGCTTAAGTGTGTGAGCATGCCCAGTTTGGCCTTTCAGTGTTTTGTTGCCTGACATTTGTCTCATTTATTCAAGTGTGTGAGCATGCCCAGTGTGACCTTTCAGTATGTTGCTGTCTGAAGTCCAGTACATTTGTTAATGTGTGTGAACATGCCCAACATTAACATTTATACTATATGTGTGTTGAAAATTAGGTTATATTTTTACTGCAGGGCTCACCTTTGTGTCATAACTCGACAAGGATTATGCTGTGCCTGCAGGGTTTCCATGAGATACTTTGCATAGACTTATCAACATTTATTCATACAGGCTGACCAGTGAAATACTGTCATGGTTTAGTGGTTCAGTACTATGACTATAGTGCACAGTATCCTGGGTTCGAGACCTGTCAATGCTTTATATTTTCATAATGATCAGACCAGACTGCTTAAGGACCAGTAGAGCAAATATGAGCATGTTTACCTGCTTTTGCTCAACTATGCCCAACTTTGACCAAGCTTGCCCAACATTGCTCAACATTAATCACCATTGCTGAACGTTGCCCAATATTGCTCAACATTGACCAAAGTTGTGCTAGTTAGTGTGTGCAATTTTGTTTACATATACTAAATAGTGGTAAAAGCTGTTTAGCACTGTTTTATACTGCTTAACACATGGCACTCATGCCTCAGGTGGTGCTGCAGGGCTGCCTATGTCGGATGCACATACTACACTCCCTATACATGTTTGAAAACAGGTAGTGTCAAGTTAGGCATCCCTTTTACTATATATGCGAGTCAGAGATAGGTATCATTTTCAGGGTTCCTACTGAGACAGTGTATGTGCTATGCATTGCCTCTTTGCCAAGGCCAAAGCATACTGGGAATGCCTCCTTCTGCCTTCTGGGGCAGGCTCAGGTTGTTCCTCCTCTGAGTCACGCTCTGCCTGTGATGGCCTTGGCAATGGTGGGGGGCTGTTTGGCCCAGGCCTATGCTGCTCCTGCTGCAGCTGTTTTCACAGGATCATATTATGTAGCATAGCACATACCATGACAATTTGGGTACATGTAGTTGGTGAGTACTGCAAAGCTCCACCAGATGTGTCCAGGCACAGGAACCATG
Organism: Protopterus annectens; assembly: GCF_019279795.1. Taxonomy (NCBI): domain Eukaryota; kingdom Metazoa; phylum Chordata; order Ceratodontiformes; family Protopteridae; genus Protopterus; species Protopterus annectens. Next base: position 70,091,542 of record NC_056725.1, read on the forward strand.
ACTTCAGCAGCCCAAACACATGCTCAATTACATTTCGTGTTTGTGTGTGTGCCTCATTATGGTGTTCCTGTTTAGGTGTGTGTGCGTTTCTGATGAGTGTCATCAGCCACGGCTCCAGTGCATAGCCAGCATCCCCCACTAGGTGACCATGAGGGATGTCCCCATTGGCAAATGTCTGGTACAGCTGTGTCAGATGCCAGATATGGGAATCATGGTAGCTTCCAGGGCAGCCAGCACACACATTCAGTATTATGCCCTGGGCATCACACATGACCTGGCAGTTGATGGAGGGGAAGCCCTTGTGGTTAAAGTAGACCCTATCCCACTCACAGGCTGGTGCTTTGATGCATATGTGCGTGCAGTCTATTGCACCCACTACCTCAGGGTATTCCGCTATTTGCTGGAAGAGACGCATATTCCTGGCCAATACCTCATGGGAATTGGGGAAATATACATGATTACCGACATGTGCTGACATGGCATCCAGGAACTGGTGCAGTACCCTGGATGCTGATGCCTGTGATATCCCCATCATATCACCAGTTGGTCTCTGGAAGGTACCTGTTGCTAATATTCTTAGGCCAACACATACCTTGGTTTCCACTGGGATGGGTTCTCCTCCGTTGTTTCTGTGTGTGAGGTGTGGCCTGCACAGCTCAACAATTTGCTGCATGAGGTCTCTGTCCACTCTATAGCGCTCCACTATCTCCAGCTCATGTAGCCCCTGATAGGTTACCCTGGGCCTGTACACTCTTCTCTGTCTCCTCACTGTGGGTTGTCCAGCAGCATTTACATTGTCACCACCCCCAGCATGTTGCATATGTCACCTTATAACAGCAATGGCAGCCCCTAACATTTTTTGTCTCAGTAAAGCTTTTTAAGTTTTCACTTCTCTTAGTTTACTGCAGTGTTGCAGTGTCTCTGAGGTAAACATGGTGGAAAGTTGTTTGCAGAGTTTTAAGTGCTGGGCTGGGCTAGTGTACTGCCTGTGTAATTGCCTGATTCTGATTGTTTTCACCTGCTAGCTATGCTAGTTCTCCCTGGTTAACTTCCTACTATTTGTTGTGCTTCCTTTTCCTTTTCTGTTTCCTCAGGGGGGCAGCGCCGCGCACACAAGCGCAAAACTTGCTTATTCTTGCTAAACCGCGCACACACAGGCGCATACGCGCTTACACACATTTCAACAACCTTAGACATGCTTACTCCGGCTTAAACGCACGCACACAGGTGTACATGCACACACACAGTCTTACTCAGATATACAGGTGCGCACCCATGCGCAAACACGTTGCAAGCACTTCAACAAGAAACTTTAGTGTTATCCATGGCATACACCTTCAATTTCTTGCCTTTAGCTAGGGTACCTGTTGACACACCTCTTCCAGTGATGAGTAACTGACAGCAAACACATGCCACTATGCTCCAATGAGCTTAACGTCTTTCATACATACCCCCCCTCGTGATGTCACCTATCTTCTACTCTGATACTCCCCTTATCCTACTCCTACACTCCACTGACTGTGCTCATTTGCTACGTAAACTTGGGATTCACTATCCTTACCCTCATTTTCATAGGATTGCCTACTAATGCTTGGTTACATCTTTTAGACTGAGCTTCCCCCCTTAGCAACCTCTACTCGGTAGCCATGTTGTCTTCAGCCTGCCATTCCCTTGCATTGCAAATTAAGAATTACAATAAAATCCATATTTGTGGATTTTAATTATTGGTTTTCTGGTTTTTAGAGTGCAGCATGTTTGCGCTGCGCTGCGCTACGCTTAAACTTCGGAGATCGGGATAAAATTTTTTTTTTTTAAATTTTGCAATGGGGAACATTGCCAATGGCCATATTTTTGGCCATTGGCATGCTTCCTCAACTGGATGCATCCTTTTTTTGGAGCTGTCATGGCTCCATTTTGCTATTTGTAGAATGGTACTCAGTTGGCAACGGAGTACATTTCTGCAAATAACACTACTCTTACTCGGACAGGTTCGGGTTTCCTGGATCACAAATTTACCTCATTTGCATAGCTTTCACCAGCAATTGAGGTAATTTGCATATCCTAGCCCTGTCTGTGTAAGAGTCGTTTTAGGAGCTCTCTTGCATGCCCCTACCGGCTGTTCCTGGATCTCTCGGTGGACATGTTGGCTACATGAAGTCTTACTCTACTCTTAGACTCCGTGCAAGCCTTCGTGAATCCGGCCCATTGAGTTAATGCTGATGAAGGGTTTTTAACCTGAAAGCTTTGTTCTTTGTGATTAAATTGCTATGCTACCCAGTTCGTTTTTCTTTTATTACATTTTAATTGCCAACTTAACTCTTTGTATTCCGGGTCTTTTAAAGATGAACCAGCCCACCTCTGGGTCCCACATCCACCTGATCAATTGCAATACATTCAAAACTATGAGTAGGATAATTCAAAATGTATTTTGTTTGCTAGGGCATTTGTTTCATTACACTTCTTAATATCATAAACATGTTGGTAAATCCTATTCCTAAATCTTTTTATAGTTTTCTCAATATAAAAACAATCACATCCTTGGCACTTAGCCACATAGGCAAGACCCTTACTATGACAATCAAATTTGTAAAGTAATCTAATTGTTCCATAACTTTCAATGAAAATTTCACTACCTTCCAAAATGTACCTGCATTGTGAATAATGGGCACATTTTTTCATGAACCCTTCTATATACATTGTTGGACTTCTCTCTATGAAATTCTTAAAACAAGAATCCTTCCTGTAAACAACCAGTGGTTTACCAGCTCCCTTTTTCAGGTAGTCACTTTCTATTTCAAAAATAGCCCAATATCAAGAGCAATCTCATAAAATACATCCATTTCTAGGCTGCGAGCATAATCATTGATATTGATAGCCATTATTACACTGGTACCACATTTACGTACTGTTGGTTTTCACCTTCTCACCATATTAGACTAGACTTGTAACCCACAATTTAGATAACATCTCATTAATAGCTGCATAATACATATTAAAATAAAATATCCACTTTTTTGAATGCATTCTCAAAACATGGAATTCCTTCCTCTCTAATTAAGACAGCTTAGGTAATTTTCTGTCAAGAACTAAAGTTTTAAAAATGGAAACACTTATAGGTGGATTCAATAAAGCCTGCATAGTGAGCTAAAACTGTGTGCACGTCACTCCATGACTCACACACGATAACACACTGATTTATATTCAGTATGTAGCTCTACATGGCGTATAAAGCCTTGCAAACCCAGTAAATGTATGCTCATAACAGCATAAGCAGCTGAATAGTATGCTAAGCTACCAATACAAGATGGAGGATCTATTCAACAAGCTGTAAAGCAATTGTGTACATTCAGTACAGGTTTTGGCCTCGTATTTCAAAAGCTATTGGAATACAGCCACGAAAACTACTCTACACAGAAAGAATATTAGGGTCTTCTGTTGCTGTTCTGCATGTGTATGTGTATAGGCAACAGGCCCAAGTCTATGCTGCTGCTGCTAAGAGAACTCACTAAGAAGTTAAAGGATGTTGAGATCCCATTTAACTTTTTATTGTCTGCATGTGGTGGAAATAGTAGTGCACTGCAGGGTGGATAGAGACACACTACAGGAATTCTGTAACCTGTGTCATCCTAAACCTAGAACAAGGGCAAACCAAGGGGAACCAATACCTTTGGAAACTAAGGTACATGTAACACTTAGAATATTAGCTACAGAAACCTTCCAGAGGCCAACAGGGGATATGCTGGGGGTGTCACAGGCTTCAGCATCCAGGATCCTTCATCAATTCCTGATTGGTATGCTACAGCATGCCAGTGACTACATACATTTTCCACGTACACTTAAGGGCAGAGCTGCAACTATGCAGGATTTCTACCCTGTAGCACACTTCTCTGAAGTCCTGGGTGCCAGAATCTGCATGCACATTGAGATCAATGCATCACCCTGGGAACAGGGAAGGGTCTACATAAGGAGAAAGGGTTCCCACTCAGTTAACTGCCAGGTCATGTGTAACTCTAAGGGAATCATCCTGAATGTGTCTGCTGGCAACCCTGACAGTTGCCATGACTCCCATTTTTGGCACAACTCTCAAGTCTACCAGAGGTTTTCTAGGGAGGATACCCCACAATGTCATTTATTGAGTGATGCAGGGTATGCACTTGAACCATGGCAGATAATGCCCATCAGAAATGCACACATACCCCCAGATGAACACTGTAATAAGGTACATGATCAAACAAGAAATATCACAGAGCATGTACTTGTGCTGCTGAAGTCAAAGTTCCGGTGCCTAGATACAACAGTAGTATAATCCCAGTACTTGTGCTGAAATTTTCAGTTTCTGTGCTATCCTTCACAATATTATTCTGAGAAAACAGCTTCAAGGGAACAACAAGGGGAAGGGGCACACATCCCATCACAACTGACAAGGTCATCACAGTTACACTCAGGTGAGGAGTTAGAGGGGGAACCAGCAGCTGCTGTGGGTGTTGGTAGACATAGGCATACACAATATACCCTCGCCCTGGCCAACAGACAATGGATAGCACACATGCTGACCACTTAAGGGGGTACAGCTTTCATCTTATACACATACATTCATATATACATACATACAATAACATTGATGCAAGGCAATGCTCACAACCCTTACTTACCCATGTAATGGCTTTGTACTGCTATTAACACAGAGTCAGCCCCAAATTAAAACACTTGTAACTGCCTGACTATCAAGGTACGTGTTGAACCTGGAATAGGAGAATAAATGGGTAAGAACACAAATGAATTCCAGAGCCTTGCATACTGTTACTTGCTAATGTATCTAAGCAGAAGATGGGTGCAATGACATCAGTATGTGACAGCACTGACTTATGTCAATAGATGTGCTCTTTATCAGCTAATAGGCCTCATGCATCACAGATACACACAATACAAAAACCTGTAATAAAGCAGTGCAATTTTCAAAATAGCATCACAAACACAGATATACTAAGCACTTGGTCAGCTATGCACCCTCTCCATCAGACAAAAGACTTATGTATCCCCGAATCCAAAAGATAGACTCAAGGAGATGGCACAGTTATCATCATTTGCACATGGTGTTGTTTGGGGGAGCAAGAGGCCAAGGCTGACACAAAAGATAGTAAGTGTATGTAAGTAAGAAAAACAGGCAGGCAGACATTTAGATAAATTATCAAATGGGCAATGAGACAGAATGAGCTGCAAGCCTCACGAATGACTCATGTACCTGTTATGTGTGTGTTCATGTGGGCATTCAAGGTCAAACATGTGTGTGTGTCTGCAAGAAATCAATCTGGCTCTGTGCTAGCTCTACGTTCTGGCATGTCAGACAGTTCTGAGCCATACATGGTAATTCATCATCATCACCTCTGACCATAAGAACTAACTCTGCCATGAGTTGCACTGTCACATCCATGCCCATGGTCAGATGTGCTGATGCTACCTGAAATGTAACAGATGTGTGCTGGATGTGCTTTCCTCAAGAGTATGCCCAGGACCATGACTTCATGGCCTACCATGTCTGGGTGTTGACACTTCAGCCACTGACAGAGCAGTGGAAGTAGTGCAACTATGGGAGCATGATAGGGCATGGCCACATTGGCTAACAGCAGATAATGCTGCTGATCTACATCTACATGGATGCTGTCCTCCTCCAAGCAGATGTTTCATCATAGATGCTGCCCATTCCATCATGTCATTCACCAGATCCATTGACTTGGCCACACTGTGAGGCAGTCATGCACTTCATCCTGTGCAACATTTATAACCCTAAGCATGTTCTCAGAAGCCCTTTTGGAACATGCCCGCACCTCCATAATAGCCCTAAACATATTTTGAATGGCACATAATGACACACCAAGATCAGGTGGAGAGTGGGCACCCCTAACAACCCTCCCGCATGGCAGTTTACCCACACTTTGGCTACGGCCAGAATCAACCACCACTGAAGCCACAGTAGCCACACTGATCAAGTATCTCACACTCCATCTGTCCAATTTCTGAGGGATCAGTGGAATAGGTATGCGTAGACCTACTGACTATGTCTGAGGGTAATACAGGGGATGGCTGAATGTCAACTTTGGTGTCAGAGTCAACCTCTGCATCCTCTCCACTGTGCCTCTGTTTGGCCGCCTTCATCATCAAAAGAGGCTAACAATACTCTGACATCAGGTAATAGGAGTTCTACACTTCCACTGTTAGGATCACCTGTGATAATAAGCAGCAAACACAGTAATGAAATTAATAGTACACTAAATATTTAAAACAATTTATATGATAACAAACTACCACTGGCCCCACTATTGCAGATGGTACAGCAATACACACACTCATTACATCCACCTCACACATGCAGATAAATACATATATCTGATAAATGGTCACCAATAATCCAAAAAAAACATTTTTTGCTTACCATATGCAGATAACTCCACACTTTGTAGGGAGGATGGTCCTAGAAAAAAATTAAGCAAGGGAAGGATGCTAATTAACCATCACAATGGGAATAACACTGGAGGACAGTGAATACACAACTGCCTATACGTCTGGTAAGAATACTTTTAACTGAAACTTTATTGACATGTCCACCCACAGTCATGTGTAATGAACAAGTGTGTCATATAATTCTATTAATTTATCAGTAGGTGCATAAAAATTCCCCATGAAGTATTACTTAAATTTTAATTTATGTTACTATACAAACAAGTCTAAAACTTGCCATATGTAAGCCTACCTGGAAGCTCCTTCAGGGACATACACGTCCACCCTGAAACAGCAGCACCAACATCAATCACATGCTGTTGTGTACTTTCCACTGAGCTCTCTGGATGCCTGACAGTGGACAGGAACTCTTCATTTGCTGTTAGTGGGGGCTCTGCAACAGGCCCCCCTGTAGACAGCTGTTCACAAGCAACTGCAGCTGCTCTCCTCTGGGCTGATGAAATCATATCAGTGGACCCATGACACACCTGATCATAAGTCCTGGTGTGACTCCATACTGCACTGATGTTGTTCACTAACTGGTCCCAAATCTGCATTCTGGTAGCCATATCTGCACATCTCTCAAGCAGAAATGCACCATGGTGCCTGAATGCCTGCATTATGAGATCATTTTCTGAGTCACCGAAAGGGGGTATGCATGGATTTGTACGTTTGGGTGCCATATGTACGTGTCAGTGCCATAATCCTATGTGACATAAAACACATAAACATCACCCAACTAAATTCTTGCTTATATACACATATTTATCAATGTTACACACTAGAAACACACATGTCTTCATTAAAACTGACACTCACAAACAAACTATTGTTTGGTCCAAACAGAGGAATACAATTTCAGTAATGTATTATGTTTCCTACTGAAATAACAGGATGACTAGACATTTTCAAGAGAAGACACTTGAAAACACATTTTTGTTCTGGCAAGACACAAATGATGGGTGGCTCTCCCACCCCCCAAAAAAACAGACAATTGAATATTTGCACAAACTAAGGAATACCACATAATTGAATTGGTATAGATATGCTTTCAACCTAATTCTCACAATATGTACACAGCTACAACAGAAAAGTCAATTGTATCTGATTGCCAGTCACCTCCCTGGAGGTTTCTCTGGGCCATCTCAGAAGCATAACATGTGTTACTGACATGGTACATTTAATTTCCCTGCAATAACATAGAAGATTGTAAAATAATAATTTTAACAATAACACTTGTGATAAAAATGAATAACCTGTCTCTATCTATGAAATATAAATGCCTGCCAAAAATGCCTATGGCAACAGTGAACTTATAAGAAGTGCATACAGATAAAAGTTCCATTTTCTACTGGCTGTATAATAAGTTGCTTTGTAACATAGGTTCATAGGTTCATAGCTTCATACTAGGCTATCTGCCCTAGGACATTTATAAGTCTAGCCAGAGTGTGTTTGGCTTTTGCCACCCATTTTAAATTAATTTTGCTATGCCCTTTTTCGAGGTTAGTATACTGTGTCTCTGTCTAACAGTGACACAGAAGTGATACCTGGGGTAAACCTACGATCTCCCATCCACTCATCAAGATTCCTCTTGAAGAGAGTCAATGAGGGACTCTGCCTAACCTGGACTGGGATTTTATTCTAGAGTGAAGGGAGCCTCTGGGTTATGAATCTGTCCCTCCAGCATGTCCTATTTATTTCAGTGCTGAGGTTCAAGTCTCTCGAGCGTGTAGCTCAATGGGATTTGGATTTTCTGAGGTGCAGCATGTCCATTAATTCCGGGTTGGACATGGCTTTATACGTCAGGCACAGATCGCCTCTGAGCAGACGGTATGCCACTGAGTAGAGCTGGAGTTTCTTTAACCAGGCAGCATATAGCATCTGTTTGAGCCCTTTGATCCTCTTGGTGAGGTACTTTTGGGGTCTTTCCAGTTGCTGCAGGTGTCTGGTAAGGTACATCCCAAAAGGGGCATTGTACTCAAGTAACATGCTACAAAATCAAGAATGTACTTGAAAAATACAATCATACCTCAGCAAATGTTAAAAGCCTTCTTTGCAGTTAAATCAAAAGGAACAGCAATCTTCAGTTTTATCCAAATACACAAATCCCCTCACCTTCAAGTTCCCTAGCTACACAGTTACCTTTTTATAGTGTACATTCAGGCCACTGAGCATGGTGAAGATGCAAATGAGATGTGAATTAATTAGAACTGCTGAGTACCAAACTTTTGATTTTGTCTAGCAGAGGTAAACATAGTGTAGGCCCTACCTCACTGTCAGTTGCTAATTGATTGCAATTGTGAATGATTAGTGGGAGGGAGGAGAAAGACAGCAGCAATTCAGACTATGGTAACTGTATTGGGTGTGTCACCCATGATACACTAACAAAGTGTAGAAGTCACTTTAGCAAACTTTTAAATGGAACTAAGTAACACACATTTATCATTTTGTTCACTAATAGCCAAACTCTTGTGCCTTTGCTGAACAATGTTTTTCACTGTCATGTATTTTTATTGTACATTTAAAGGACAATGATACAAAATGCACTATAGACTGCATGTCTGAGAGTACAGCACAGATAAGAGAAGAATGAACACAATACAAAGAGAGGACAGAGCTGCATTGGTGCAAACATATTCATAAATGATTGTGTGATTGATCATTGCACTATGTAAGTCACACATATGTACAAACAAATGACAGATACAAGTGTTATATGTCATGTTAATACTGTAAAGGAAATGGGGATTGCTTGCATGCACATGATTTGCTTTACTTCTGCAAAATTATTTCTATGACAAGGAGAGATAAGACACTCCCAGTGTGTTTTGTGGGTTTATTAGTATAATAGTTCAAATCCAGAATTATGTAAAATCTGTAACATTTGTTAAAATGTATTATTTTATAAATTTTCTTATTAATATTAATAGCTGTGCAGCACACCGCTTAGTGCAAACATGGTGAAACATATAGATATTTTAAATTTAATGGAAGTTGCCTTAAGAAGTGTATCTCCACTTAGCAGCATTGTGCTCTGGTCAGCATGCATACATAACACCTACAGTTCCACAATACCTAAAGACAATTAAGATACAGTGTCAGTTTCAAAAAAGATACATTGTGACTTCTTTCACCTTCCATTGTGCAAACAGGGTTGCACAGATGTCAGCACTCATACACTGTAATGACTGTAAAAAATACACCTGCTGTCTAGCTTTCCCTGTGGCAAAAGGTGTAAGTTCCTAGCCACAATACAGCTGTACCAGCGTTCTAATCCAGAAAACTCCAAGTTTAATTAAGTAATTATTTCCACTGTAATTTATATAAAAATTAACAATATAAAATAGTTATACATAAAAATAACTATGTATAGCAGGTGAAATGAGCATACACATTATATCATAGGTTCATAGGTATATACTAGGCAAATGGCCCTGGGGCCTTTACAAGCCTAGCCCATAGGATTACCCTGGCATTGTGCCACCAGACCTTGCTTCCCAGTGCCTCTGTCTATATATTAAATATGCAACTGTGGGTATCAGTACAATTATGGTTCTGCTGTTAACAATTTTTTTTTCTGTCCTGGGACAGACTTTATACTTTACTCACAAGCACATCACAAATGTACACGGTTAACCACTCAGTTCTTGAACATGTCTGACAAGCACTTCCTCTGTGGCAATGAGCACTCTGGACAGTAATGAGTGTAAAAAATACACCTGCTGCCCAGCCTTGCCTCTGGCAACTGATGTAAGTTCATGGCCACAATATAGGTGTGCCAGTGTTCCTACTTTTATCAATGGCGTTCCAGTTAATTTTGACTAAAAATAAACAATATAAAGATAATTATACAAAATAATTATGTATAACAGTGGATATCATATGAATTATATGTGTGACTGGGGGTATCCTGACAATTATGTTTCTGTAATTAAAAGTCAGTTTTGTGTCCTAGGATGCACTTCATACTTCACTGATACTCATGTACACAACTCACCCAACACAAGTCTAATGAAAAGCAAAATGTACTGTGTGGTCTGACCCAGAACTTGGAAATCTTTCCTGCAAGTAATATAATTATATGCATTAAAAAGACTGATATCGGTGCTGTTTTCTGATACTTTTACTCATTTAAACTAAGTGCTTTCTTTCTTAGTTAGATGCCATACTTGAACAAATCCACAGGGCTTTAATGCTTTATTTTTAACATTGTTCACTATATTCCCACCTTAACAATTATGGCTATGGTTTTCAGCCTGCTTAGGTGTTCATTTATAGATTTATACACATATTCATTAATAATATGATATGTTTTTTACACACAAACTTGATGAAGTATTTATTTGGTATGAAAGCGATCTTTGTTAAAAGTGTTTCAGTTTATAAGTTACTGATATTTATTCTGATAGATGTCTAGTGATAGATCTTTTTGTTAGTTAATTAGTGATTTTGTTAGTGAATTGTTTTCTTAAAGTTTGGATTAGTAGGTTGGCTTTCATAAGCTGTTCTTATATATTTTAATTTGTGTCTAGTATTTTAGTTTTAGTTGTAAGGTAGCACTGTCTCAGTTTACACTATGGTGTTAAGGGAGAAGGGGGACTTGGTTAAAGGAATGAGTTTATGGTTTTATTGTTCTTAACAGAGCCACCCTCTGTAACCATTCCCTTGCTCCAAATAACCTGATTATATATAAATAATGAATGTCTTTAATGCTTTTCATTATACTCAACTAGAATCACTTGTTTGCATGTTTCAATAAAGGATATTCCATTTTTAACTCAGATGTGGTCTACCTGCTATTTTTTTATTTTGTAGTACGTATTTTACAGTTCGATTTTTATTAGTGAACTAGGTGCATAACATATTTCAAGGAGTGAAATTCACACCCTCCAAAAGTTTCTGCTTAGTTCATTTCCAGTTTATTGCCACACATGAGCGTGCATAAACCAGTACCTTGTCAGGTCGCACACATACATGGTTACCTGAAGTGTAGCACCACTCACTCTTTACTGTGTCTATATAAGTAATAGGCATGCCTAATAGCACATCTTCTGTGGTAATGAGGAAAAAACACCTGTGTATTCTCTATTTTACATAGGCTTGAATCCCATATTGTACAAATTACTTTTATCAGCATGTAAGGCTCAATGAAATATGTGTCAAGTCATAAAATGCATAACCCCATTCATTGTTTTAAAATTCAAGTCATTTAATAGGTGTAGCAGTAGACAAGCCATAAATTATTGTTAACTGTCACATTACTCTTCCTATTTCATAAACTGACTTCCTCTTTTTTTGGCAATGTTGCTCTCTGCTTAACATTATGCAAACGTGGTTGGCATGGTTGTGCAGGTTTGCACACTAGCCATAAAGATAAAATGTAATATCATGAACTGGTGGGAAAACAATTTAACTGTTGCTGGATGAGCTGTGTGGACATAGCAGGAGCTAGGAAGGGAGGTGGTCAATTTTAGGGCTCAAAATGAGGTGTACAGGAGTCCAGAATATTCATTGCACTCCTCGTAAAACATTGCAGCTATAGGCTTTTGCAGGGGCACTATAACGGCTCTCACTATAAATCAAAGGCTTGGAATAGTCTAGCTAAGGCTATCTCCAGTGTGATTGGCATTCCATGCATAAGTCTCAACTGCACAGATTTTCACAGAATGTCCAGATTTCTTCCTCATATTTTTTGGTCCATTTTTCATAAAATTGTGTTTTTTCTAGCAAATCATTGGTAAATCATTAAAGACTGAAGTCAGAAAATAATGACAAATATTTGAGTTTCAGACTTCATACCCTTCAGAAAATTCATGATAACACAAAACCTGTTATTGCATCATCTTTCTAAGTTTATAAGAGCAATATTTAAAAACTGCCCCTATTTTTGAGCCATTGTCCCCCCATTATTTATGGCTTTGTCCAGATTTCTTGCTCTTAGAGGTTGAGAGGTATGATTACATGCACAGGGGTGCAATGCAGGCACCATTACAATGACCTGAAAAGGCGCAAGCAGGAACAACTCAACCAGTGGCTGGATGAGTTTAGGATTGCTGACATCCAACAGTTATATAAGGGTACAGATAAAGATACTTTAAATGATATACATTGCATGGATAGCTAAGACTGGTATGCATAATGCTCTTCACTTTTTCTCTCCTCTTTATTTTATAGCTGCCCAGGAGATTTCAGTGAACAGGGAGGCCCATGCTGAATGCTTACACAGACTGAGAGAAGCAAGGGGTAGCTATGTAACACAGATTAATAATTATTTTATTAAAAGTATTGCTCTTCCATACATTACTAGCAAATTAAGCATGCATACTTAACTGTAAAATAAAGAACACATGCTTCATTCTGTAGTTGTAGGAATCAATTGTAATAGTGTACTCAGATGTTATGTGTTCGAATCCCACAAGTAACAAATACATAGTAAAAAAAGTTTTAAAAAATTAATTTCAACAAACATGGCATAAATCCTATGTTGTTAATTTAATCTGTATGATTTTAAAAGGATATGTGCAATATATGCATATTGCAGGGATTATTTGGAACAATTCTCAGTCCTATTTTGGATTTGATGTATTTTCATTGCATTGTGTTTTAATTGCATTTTTTCCACTGCATATTTAAACTAGTAAAGAAATGAAAGTTGTGCTTTTTGTTAGACACAGAAATTAGAGCAGTACACTTAAAGTATAACTATAACAGGTACCTGTTTTTTCTTTCCAAAACATGATTTTCCTTCCCTGTAATGCAGTGCTGAAAACATCATACACTGAAAAAGCATCAGTTAATAATTATTCCATTTGCTTTATGTCTCATTTTGTTTTTGCTTTTCTTTCCTACATTTGTCTCATCATCTGTTACATCATGAAGGCTACTAAGAGTGGAAGAGTAATTAGGGTAGATCACTTATTCCAACTACAGAGCCATTAAGAAAACAATGGCTTTTATATGTTGGCATTTAAATGTGCATTATCAGTCACAGATCCCTAGCATCACAGCTCAGATAAAGCATAGCCTGGAGTCTGAACAAAAGCAAAGCATTCAACCTTAGTTTTCAGATACAAATGAAAAAAATACAACTCACACTTTGCTTTTTATTACAATTAGTTATCTTTCATTTTAATCAAACTTGGTGCCACAAAGAAAGACATATTTTTATCTTACTCATTTGATTTTCTGTCAATATTTGATTTTCCATTTTTTTCTACATTCTTATGTAAAAGTGCATGTTTCTTTTGGTGTTTTGTTACATCATTTTTGCATTGCATTCAGTGTTTTTTTAAGACAAGTCAGTGAGTTGATGAAAGAAGACTGACATTAAAGACTCTAACTCTACCTGCAGCATTAAAAACTGTGAATGCAGCACAAATCAGTTCAGCGCAGGTGACAACCATTTATCGCACAGGTCAGATTTCTCAAATTTGAACACTGAACTACAGTTGTTACTTAAAAAGAACAGTTAACTATATTTTCAAGCCTGTCAGTCAGACATTCATTAAATGCTGAGATAGTCACTCAGACTCTGCACGAGACTGCTGTGAGGGAAAGGTTAGTTTGTTTTTCCTTGCATTGCTTTCCTTTAATTTGTATTGATTTATTGCCTTCTTCCTTTGGTATATTGAGTATATTTATAGTTCACTGTGTTTTAATTGCATTGTTTTCCACTGCATATTTAAACTTAAGACACAGAAATTAGATTTTCCACACTCCCTCATCCTGCTGTTTTGTTCTTAAACTTACCATCTGTCTAGTTGTCCACTACTTATGTTAATTTGAGCACATAATTTATTCCCTCTCCTCTTTCATTGTCTGTTGTCATTTTGTGAAGTCATTCCCTTCAAGTTATTTAAATGTATTTGCCCTCCCACTATATTCCATAGATCCTGAATACTGACTGACCATCCCCATGCAATCCGTCTTGTTCTTTTAAAATTAGTGGCTCTCCTCTTAGACTTATTGAGTTACCCTCTCTTTTTTATCTTCCTGACTGCTTAGTTCTTAGAATATTAATCTATTTTCCCATGCTAATTTTAAAATCTTCAACATTTAGAATAAGACTACCAATCATTAGAGAAACTATGTTCTGCTTCCCAGTAAGCATCTTGAAATTAGTGCTTCTGTTTTGCTCCTGTTGAGAGAAGGAGCAGAGGGTAAGTGATGTCTGTCTTTGATTTGGCAATGTATGTGTGTGTGTGTGGGGGGGGGAGGCTTTCCTGATTGGTCTTGTTAGTATCAACTACATCTGCCAGGAGAAGGTTACAGCAAGCCTACAGTCCCTTGCAACATTTGGAGAGAGACTTTGGATCACCCAAGAGCCTCATCTTGGGATTGTTGCTACAGGTTTGCTTCTAGTGAGAAAAGAAGCAATGTGATATTGATTCCCTACTATGGTTAGACCAGCACTAGTAGTAGCTAGGTTGTATCCAATAGGTGAATCTCCACTCTTCATCATTCCTGACAAACCGGATTCTGTCTCTTCAATAAATACTTCCAGATAAGCTGACATCAAACCTAACTTCAGATTATCTCCCTAAATACTTCACCCATAAATCTTAATGCTTTACTACAGTAGTTTTCCTAAAATCCCTGAGTACTATACAACCCCAAGTCCTCTACCCTTTGGCAACATGGCTCAACAGTTTACTATCACCCCATCTGTGGCCAGAATGAAGCATTATATGTTCCAAGACAGTATAGCAACTGTCCTTTGCTTACCGATTGTTCACTACCTCTACCAGTTGATAGTACAACCTGTGAGATGGAAACATTTAAGAATCATGGTGGCAATCCTAACACATCAGCCCTCTATCTATAAATATATCTTCCCAATACCATGCCAATCATATCCCACTACTATACCCATAATGTGCTGAGGCTGTAAAGAGAAAAAATGCCAAAGCCTCTTAAAACTCACTACAGACTATCACAGCCTACAGCACAGAAGGCAACACCTACTCCATTCAAAACTTACTAGTTAAAAACAAATAAAACAATGTCCGAACGCTGCTTACTAAAACCATCAAAACTGTATTTTATATTAGCACATTCATTTAGTTCAATACCAAACTTTTTCAAATAAATGCTCCTATCATTATTCAGTTTAAATATTCCACCAAAAAAGGCAGGAAATGATGTCATTATAGATGATACTTTAAAGCAAAATTCCATAAAACATTAAAAACATTAATTCATACCAACATCACATTAAAAATACAATTTAATGTACATGTAAACAAAATCATATGTCAGTATATGTACAAAATCTTATATATTATATAATTTAAAAAAAAACACTGGTTGATGAACAGTATAATATATTACCCAGCACTTACGTAACCTATATTTACACAACTTATCAAAATATTTCTAAGCATACCAATATGTATATAAGTGTTATCTTATTGTCTCAAGGCTTGGCTTTTGTACTACTGGTATAAAAATATTACCATTTTGTAAACTTCTGCATATCATTGCTATAATCTCCTTGTGTTCTGACTGAGAATGTTTCTCAAACAATCTGGAAATATAGAGCTGGTAAGTATATTTTTTGGCACTTTAACTGTTCAGAGTTCTGCACTGTTCTTTATTTTTGTGTGACTGAATTATTTATATACTTGCTGGCAGAATTTTCTTTTCTGATCTTGCTGAAACTTTTTTCTTCCACCCCCACCCTATTGCTGCTGTGTTCTTAAAGTTGGTAAAACTGGTCTAGCAGCTTCTGTGTTATCTGATTGTCTCAAGGCTTGGCCTCTGTCTTGCTGGTATAAAATATAACCATTTTGTATATTCCTGCATATCATTGCTAGAATCTCCTTGTGTTCTGACAAAATGCTTCTCAAACAATCTCTAAATATAGAGATTATAAGTATATTTTTGGAACTTTAACTGTGTCACTTTAAGTGTTCAGAGTTCTGCACTATCTTTATTTTTGGTTGACTGAATTATTTATATATTTGCTGGCAGAATTGTGTTTTCTGACTTGTTGAAACTTTTTCTCCCACCACTGCCCTATTGCTGTTGTGTTCTTAAAGTTGGTAAAACTGGTCTAGCAGCTTCTGTGTTATCTGAGTGTCTCAAGGCTTGGCATCTGTCTTGTTAGTATAAAAATATTACCATTTTGGAAATTCCTGCATATCATTCCTAGAATCTCCTTGTGTTCTGTGCTTCTCAAACAATCTGGAAATATAAAGCTGATAAGTATATTTTTGGCACCTTAACTGTTTTACTCTAACTGTTCAGAGTTCTGCACTTTTATTTTTGCTTGACCTAATTATTTATATATTTGCTGTCAGAGTTTTGTTTTTTGATCTTGCTGAAACTTTTTTCTCCCACACCCGCCCTTTTGCTGTTGTATTCTTAATGTTGGTTAAATTGGGCTAACAGCTTTTGTATTATCTGCATGTCTCAAAGCTTGGCTTCTGTCTTGCTTATATAAAAATATTACCATGATGTAAATTCCTGCATATCATTACTAGAATCTCGTTGTGTTCTCACCGAGAGTGGTTCTCAAACAATCTGGAAATATAGAGCTAAGTATATATTTTGGCACTTTAACTGTTTCACTTTAACTGTTCAGAGTCCTACACTGTCTCTATTTTTGGTTGACCGTATTATTTATATATTTGCTGGTAAAAATTTGTTTTCTGATATGCGCTGAAATGGTTTTTCTCCCATACTCCCACACTAGTGCTGTTGTGTCTTAAAGTTGGTAAACTGGTCTAGCAGCTTCTGTGTTATCTGATTGTCTCAAGGCTTGGCTTCTGTCTTGCTGGTATAAAATATTACCATTTTGTATACTCCTGCATGTCATTGCTAGAATTTCCTTGTGTTCTGACTGAGAGTGCTTCTCAAACAATCAGGAAATATAGTGCTGATAAGTATATATTTTTGGCACTTTAACTGTGTCACTTTAGCTGTTCAGAGTGCTGCACTGTCTTTATTTTTGCTTGACGTAACTATTTATATATTTGCTTGCAGAATTTTGTTTTCTGAACTTTGAGAAAATTTTTTCTCCTACCCCACCCTATTGCTGTTGTGTTCTTAAAGGTGGTAAAACTGGTCTAACAGCTTTTGCATTATCTGAAGGCTTGGCTTCTGTCTCACTCGTATAACAATATTACCATTTTGTTAATTCCTGCATATTATTACTAGAATCTCTTTGTGTTCTGAATGAGTGTGCTTCTCAAAGAATCTGGAAATATAGAGCTGATAAGTATATTTTTCGGCATTTTAACTGTTTCACTTTAACTGTTCAGAGTTCTGCACTGTCTTTATTTTTGCTTGACTGAATTATTTATATATTTGCTGGCAAAATTTTGTTTTCTGATATGTGCTGAAACTTTTATTCTCTCACCCTCCCATACTAGTGCTTTGTTGTTCTTAAAGTTGATAAACTGGTCTAACAGCTTTTGTGTTATCCGATTGTCTCAAAGGTTTTGCTTCTGTCTTTTGTAAATTCCTGCATATCATTGCTAGAATCTCCTTGTGTTCTGACTGAGAGTGCTTCTCAAACAATCTGGAAATAAAGCGCTGATAAGTATATTTTTTGGCAGTTTAACTGTTCAGAGTTCTGCATTGTCTTTATTTTTGCTTGAATTAATGATTGTTATGCTTGCTGGCAGAATTTTATTTTCTGATCTTACTGAAAGCTTTTTCTCCCACCCCTACATTTTGCTGTTGTGTTCTTAAAGTTGGTAAAACTGGTCTAACAGCTTTTATGTTGTCTGATTGTCTCAAGGCTTTGCTTCTGTCTTGCTTGTATACAAGTAGTACAATTTTGTAAATTCCTGCATATCATTGCTAGAAACTCCTTGTGTTCTGACTGAGAGGGCTTCTCAAACAGTCTGGAAATATAGAGCTGATAAGTATGTTTTTGGCATTTTTTTTCAGAGTTCTACACTGTGTTTATTTTTGCTTGACTGAATTAATTATATATTTGCTGGCAGAATTTTGTTTTCTGATGTTTCTGAAACTTTTTTTCTCCCACCCTCCCCTCTTTTGCTGTTGTGTTCTAAAAGTTAGTAAAACTGGTCTACCATCTTTTTTGCTACCTGATTGTCTCAAGGCTTGGCTTCTTTCTCGTATAAAAATATAACCATTTTGTATATTCCTACATATCATTGCTAGAATCTTCTTGTGTTCTGACAGAGTGTTTATCAAACAATCTCGAAATACAGAGCTGATAAGTATATTTTTGGCACTTTAACTGTATCACTTTAAGTGTTCAGAGTTCTGCACTATCTTTATTTTTGGTTGACTGAATTATTTATATATTTGCTGGCAGAATTGTGTTTTCTGCACTTGTTGAAACGTTTTTATCCCACCACTGCCCTATTGCTGTTGTGTTCTTAAAGTTGGTAAAACTGGTCTAGCAGCTTCTGTGTTATCTGAGTGTTTCAAGGCTTGGCTTTTGTCTTGCTGGTATAAAAATATTACCATTTTGAAAATTCCTGCATATCAATGCTAGAAGCTCCTTGTGTTCTGTGCGTCTCAAACAATCTGGAAATATAGAGATAAGTATATGTTCTGGCACCTTAACTGTTTTACTCTAACTGTTCAGAGTTCTGCACTGTCTTTATTTTTGGTTGACTGAATTATTTATATGTTTGCTGGCAGAATTTTTTTTCTGATCTTGCTGAAACTTTTTTTCTCCTTCCCCCACTCTATTGGTGTTGTGTTCTTAAAGTTGGTAAAACTGGTCTAACAGCTTCTGTGTTATCTGATTGTCTCAAGGTTTGGCTTATGTCTTGCTGAAATACAAATATTATCATTTTTTTAAATTCCTACAAATTATTGCTAGAATCTCATTGTGTTCTGCCTGAGAGTGCTTCTCAAACAATCTGGAAATATAGAGCTGATAAATATATTTTTGGTACTTTAACTGTTTCACTTTAATTGTTCAGAGTTCTGCACTGTCTTTATTTTTGCTTGACCTAATTATTTATATATTTGCTGTCAGACTTTTGTTTTTTGATCTTGCTGAAACTTTTTTCTCCCACACCCACCCTTTTGCTGTTGTGTTCTTAAAATTGGTTAAACTGGGCTAACAGCTTTTGTATTATCTAATTGTCTCAAAGCTTGGCTTCTGTCTTGCTCATATAAAAATATTACCATGTTGTAAATTCCTGCATATCTTTACTAGAATCTCCTTGTGTTCTCACTGAGACTGGTTCTCAAACAATCTGGAAATATAGAGCTAAGGATATTTTTTGGCATTTAACTGTTTCACTTTAACTGTTCAGAGTTCTACACTGTCTTTATTTTTCTTTGACTGAATTATTTATATATTTGCTGGCAACATTTTGTTTTCTGATCATTCTGAAACTTTTTTCTCCCACCCTCCCCTCTTTTGCTGTTATGTTCTAAAAGTTAGTAAAACTGGTCTAACAGCTTTTGTGTTATCTAATTGTCTCAAAGCTTGGTGCCTGTCTCACTCGTATAAAAATATCACCATTTTGTAAATTCGGTTTACTATTGAAATGTCGAACGGCACTACATTGACTGTACTATAGTCGAACACGGAAGTTCGAAAATAGTAATTTCGACAACAAAAAAAAAATCTAGGACTGTGTTTTAACATGGGTCGAGGTAGGGGAGATGTTTGTAGTTCTGAATAATACTGAACACCTACCTCGACCCATGTTAAAACCATTCCTAGATTGTTTTTTTGTCATCGACATTACTATTTTCGAACTTCCGTGTTCGACTATAGTACAGTCGATGTAGTGCCGTCCGACATTTCAATAGTAAACCTTTAAATTCCTGCATATGATTGCTAGAATGTCTTTTTGTTCTGACTGAGGGTGCTTCTCAAACAATCTGAAAATATAGAGCTGATAAGTATATTTTTGGCACTTTAACTGTGTCACTTTAACTGTTCAGAGTTCTGCACTGTCTTTACTTTTGCTTGACCTAATTGTTTATACATTTGCTGGCAGAATTTTGTTTTCTGGTCTTGCTGAAACTTATTTTTCTCCCATCCCCACCCTATTGTGTTGTGTTCTAAATTGGTAAAACCGGTCTAACATCTTTTTTATTATCTGATTGTCTCAAGGCTTTGCTTCTGTTTTGCTCATTTAAAAATATTACCATTTTGTAAATTTCTGCATATGATTGCCAGAATCTCCTTGTGTTCTAACTGAGAGTTTTCTTTTCAAACAATCTGCAAATATAGAGCTAATAAGTATATTTTTTGGCATTTTAACTGTTTCAGTTTGACTATTCAGAGTTCAGCACTGTCTTTATTTTTGTTTGAATTGATTATTTTTATATTTGCTAGCAGAATTTTGTTTTATGATTTTGCTGAAACTTTTTTCTTCCATCCCCCCACCCTTTTGCTGTTGTGTTCTTAAAGTTGGTAGAACTGGTTTAACAGCTTTTGTGTTATCTGATTGTCTCAAGGCTTGGCTTCTGTCTTGCTGGTATAAAAATATCACCATTTTATAAATTCCTGCATATCATTGCTAGAATTTCCTTCTGTTCTGACAGAGAGTGCTTCTCACACAATCTGGCAATATAGAGCTGATAAGTATATTTTTCGGTACTTTAACTGTTACAAGTTCTGCACTGTCTTTATTTTTGCTTGACTGAATTATTTATAGTTCCTGAATATCATTGCTAGAATCTCCTTCTGTTCTGACTGAAGGTGCTTCTCAATCAATCTGGAAAAACAGAGCTGATAAGTATATTTTTGGCAGTTTAATTGTTTCACTTTATCTCTTCAGAGTTCTGCACTGTCTTTATTTTTGCTTGACTGAATTATTTATATGTTTGCTGACAGAGTTTTTTTTCTGATCTTGCTGAACCCCACCCCCACCCCCACCATTGCTGTTGTGCTTGTGCAGTTGCCTGCCCCAACTGTAAATTTGGTCTGGGACACTCCTCCCAGTCCCATCTCTTTAGCTCATTCTATGTAATACAGAGATCATTTGGGAAGGCCAAACCCCTTAGTCCCTTTCCCTTGAATTATTTTCTGTTCCTGATCTTTCCCTTTTTACTTTATACAAAAAAGACACTTTATTCAGTTGCTTATATTTTTCTAATTTGTGTTTCTTCCTATTGCTCTGTTACTTTATCTTGCTTTGCTTTTTCCTGCTACTTGCTGCCTGTTCTCTAAAGTGTTCAACTGCATCTTTTCTGTTGTATTTATTACTGCTTTTTTATAGCCTGCCAGAATTGGTAAGTGTTTTTCTTAAGTGTTATTCTAAGCTTTTAGTTTTGGTTTAAGCACTTGGGCTTTAGGCCCACCCCTTAGCTCTCCCTGGCCTTTCTCCCTCAAATTATGACAAATATGGATGGACAATTTCCTACAGTTTCTCCTGCCAGTCTGGTTGATATGGGCATCCTGAGACTGTGTAGCAACTGCCTCATGTACATGGACAACCATCTACTACTACCACCTAGGAACACAATTTGTGAGAGACACAATCACATTAGGAACCTAGAGTCCAAGCTCTCTCCCCCTCAAGCCAGTATATCTGGCACTGAAAAGGGTGGTCAATACAATCACTACACCTCAAACACCACCCACACCTACACAACACATACCTACATATGCGGAAGTCCTCCACATAAACATACCCAAACAAAGGAGACCTCCGAGGCAAAAACACATGCGATCTCCACAGCCATCCACACCACATATCATGCATAGTCCACTCACCTGTGCCACAAAGCAACATATTAGTCAGAGGAGACTCCTCTGTGAGACACACAGATGTGCCTCTCACCAGGCTGGATAAGGAGAACATCATGGTTAGTTGTCTGTCAGGTGCCATAATCTGCCATATCACATATGCACTCAAGTCTATCAACAACAGGTACTGTTATGACTCTGTCATAGTACTTGTTGGCGTGAATGACTTAATACATACCTCTCTGGACTATATGAAGAGAGACATGATTGAGCTCACTGATTATGTGACCCAGGGACATATGTCCTTAGTCTTAAGCAGCATTATGCCATCACCCAGAATGATGCCTCGATACAAACAGAAAATGATTGACTTTAACAATTGGCTTAGTTTCTGGTGTCATTCCAGGGGGATCCAGTACCTGACAGCCTGGGAAGATATGATCGACAGACCACAATGCTTTTTCAGAGCTGGCCTGCATCTGTCTCACCTGAGCTTCAGGTTTCTGGCAAAGGGTATTGCCTCCCCTATAGTGTCTTTTTTAGGAAAAGTGCTGAGGTTAAAATTACCAACATAAAAATTTCAACAAAACACAAATTAAAGGTCATTCTGCTAAACGCTAGGAGTCTAGAAATGAAGCTGCACTCATTGCAAAAATTCCTAACCCTGGAAAATACTGACATCTGTGCAGTCACAGAAACCTGGTTCAAAGCTGTGGAGAGCACCCTGGCTTTACCTGGTTACTCATCCTATTATACATTTAGAGCTCAAATTGTGGGCAGTAAAGGCAATGGAGGTGGAGTTTCAATATACATCAAAGACATACACACCTCCAGGATGGTCAAACAGTATGAAGCACAGGAGACACTCCAGGTGCAGTTAGCCACTGACAAGACCCTATTCAAATCATAGCTAGCTACCAGACCCCAAATCTGACTCAAGATGTCCAATTCGCCTATTTGGACCTGTTCAACTCTATCAAGATTTAACCCTTTACCTTGGTCCTGGGTGACTTTAACTTCCCAAACACAGACTGGAAAAACACTCATGCCAGAACACAAATACCTAGAGATTCCTTGATTTTGTTAATGCAAATGCCTTAGAACAGCTAGTCGATACCCCCACAAGAGGTGATAATATCTTGGGCTTGGTATTGACCAACATGAGTAACCACTGCAGCATCCCTATAGTATTATCCTCCCTGGTAAGATCTGACCATAAAGTGATCACTATCAAAGTAACTATCTACCCCAATCCCCCTCTAGCTAGGATCAGACATAAAAAATTCTCCAAAACTGATTATAGCCTCCTGAGGCATGGTATAAACAGCTTCACAGCCCTCTCCCCCTCTGTAAGAACTGGCACCAATATCCAAAACTACACCAAAGCAGTATACAACCATTTATATTGATGCATGGAATCAGAAATACCCAATAGGACTGAATCATCCTCTGCAAGGAAGAGTAAACCTGTCTGGTGGACATCTCCAATATATAAACTCTATAACAAAAGGAAACAAATTGCTGTCCAAGACCAAGAAGGAACAGGTGCCCAATTGGAATCAATGTCTCCTTAGCCTCAATAAGTAAATAAGAGCACTAATGAAATCCTCCAAACCAAACTTCAAGTCCAGATTGGCCACATCTAGTAGAAACAATCATAAAGCCTTCTTCACATATGTCTGCAACCTCAAAGGACGCACACAGATCTGTTCAGAACTGGTGGTCAAGGACAACACATATACAAATGCTGTAGATATAGCAAACTTGATGGCTGACATATTCAGTGAAAATTTTACCCCTCTGCCCCCCCCATCAGTAAATCAGGACATCCCCAGTACCTGACCCCTTCCCCTTATATCTAGGGAACAGGTCATTACTGCTCTCTCAAAGGCAAAAGATACAGCTTCCATGTGACCCAATAACATCCCAGGCCGCATCCTACATGAACTCAGGCAGGAACTTGCAGTACCATTAGGCACGTTATTTAACCAAAGCCTGGCTTTGTCCCAGCTGAATGGAGGACAGCCACTGTCATCCCTTTACACAAAGATGGAGTGTCCCTCAATCCAGGAAATTATAGACCCATCAGTCTAACTAGCCTGATCTGCAAGGCCATGGAATGGACCTTAACAAGGACATTGGCAACCTCCAAACACTTCATCCCACACAGTTTGGCTTAGTGAAGGGGAGGTCAGTGCTGTTAAAGTTGGTCGACTTTTTTGAGACAGTCACCAAAGCCATGGATGAGGGGAAGACAGTGTACATCACCTCCCTTGACCTGGCCAAAGTCTTTGACACTATTCCCCACTTGGAATACATAAACTTTCTCAACTAGGCATCAATCCATATGTTACCAGATGGGTACCAAACTGGCTCACTGATACAACCCACATAGTCAAAATAGGGGAAGCCACCTCAAGCGGTGTACCCCAGGGTTCGGTATTGGGACCTCTGTTATTTGGGATATACTTTTTAGAGGTGCAGGCCAAAACCAGTGGGCTATGGCTGACAAAGTTTGCAGATGACTACAAGCTGGGTGCTGTCATCAGTTCCCCTAGTGATGTGGACATCCCCCAAGAGGGTCTCACTCAGACAAATGACTGGTGCCAGAAACATGGCCTCAAGCTGAATACAAAAAAATGCATCATCATCCCCTTTGGGGAGAGTGACATCCCCACAAATTATCACATTAATAACAACGTTCTAAGCATGCAATCAATTGTGAGGGATTTGGGCACCCAGGTTGATAGCAACCTGACTTTTTACCACCATGTTGCTTCCATTGTACGGCAAGCCTTCTACATGGTCCACCTCATAAGTAAGGGTATCTCATCCAGGGGCAAGGAGGTCATAACATCTCTGTATTCTTCCCTTATAAGCCCATTATTGAGTACAATGCCCCTTTTGGCATGTACCTCGCAAAGCACATGCAGCATCTGGAGAGACCACAGAAGTTCCTAACCAGGAGAATCCAGGGCTTCAAACATCTACCATACAGAGATAGGCTAAAAGCCCTATTCCTCTACTCAGTTTCATACAGTATCCTCTGAGATTACCTCTGTATGGCATACAAGATGATCACAGACCCCACCTTCATGGGATTGCTGCATATCCGCAAGTCAAGCTCTCGAGTAACCCACACACTTGGCCTCAACCTGGTCTGTGGCATCAACAAGACTTGTTGGCAGGACAGATTTGTGTCCCAGAGACTTCCCCATCTATGGAATAGACTCCCTCTCCACATCAAGCAGAGTACCTCTTTAACCCTTTTTAAGCACAACCTGGATAACTGGATGGGAAACAAAAAATATACCCTTGGTATTCGACCCATGTCCCTGCTGGACAGGGGCATCAAGTGCTGCTATGTCTAAACATGGGCCAAACTCTTGGCTAGGCTTATAAGGGCCTCAAGGCCAATAGCCTAGTAACCACCTATGATCCTATGATCCTGGCAATTTCTTCAATTAGTCAACCAAATGTAATATACATATGAGCTATATTTCATAAACATTGATGTAAAAGATATATTTTCAGTTATTCCGCAACATGGAGGTATTCAGTATATTAGTGGATTCTTATTCACAAAAGGAGTACCTCAAATGGAGGTTAATCTATATATGGATCTTTTTGAAATTGTTCTGGTCAATAATTGTATATTCTTTGATAATAAATATTACCTACAAAAGGTGGGTGTTGTGATGGGATCACCCTGTGGTACAGTGTTCACTAATTTAGTTATGGCATGTTAGGAAACAAAATGTATTAAGTGCAATCAAAGATTTAAAGATTATATCAAGTTATATATTCAATATTTGGATGACATTTTTGTTTTATGGACTGGTATGTCAGATATGGCATTACAATTTCTGGAATATTTAAATGGTACAAATAATTTCAAATTCACTCATGAAATTAATGGTAGTACTATCAGTTATTTGGATGTAAGTTTAAGCAAAGATAGGATTAATAGAAGGATAGCTTCTAATATGCATACCAAAAGCACTTATTTTAATGCATTTTTACATTTTCAGTACTTACCCAGTACATCACAAAAGATCAGAAATAAAGGGTCAGTTAGTAAGGATGGCCTGAATGGTCACCTTGGATACTGATTTTTTGGAAGAGTGTAACAAACTTACTAGTATGTTTATGTCTAGAGGGTATCCATTGGGGATGCTTACTGAATTGGTTTCAGAAGTGACATGGAAAAGATGTGATGGTCTTTTTTATCCTATTTTAAGTGACAAAAATCTGAGGTTCCTTTAGAATTTAGAGTAAATAAAGAAACTCATGGTTTTTAGATTTAGTTTTGTTACAACTTTTTTGATTCATTATGATTCCATAAAAGCAATTTTGTTAAAGAACTGGGTATTTATAGAAGAAAATAGTTAGCTTAGGGACATAATTAACGGGAAACCAAATACAGTGGCCAAGAGAGGTATCAATATAAAAGCAATTTTAGGAAAAGGTAGAGTTAATAATTTTTAAAACGTCACCGGTATGAGGAAATGTGGAATGTGGAATTTCTGCAGTG
Source organism: Protopterus annectens (assembly GCF_019279795.1). Taxonomy (NCBI): domain Eukaryota; kingdom Metazoa; phylum Chordata; order Ceratodontiformes; family Protopteridae; genus Protopterus; species Protopterus annectens. The sequence goes on from NC_056725.1 coordinate 70,118,214, forward strand.
TAATTAATGCATGTGAACAATTTCAGGTTAATGAAACCATGTATATAATAAATGGTTTTTTTAACTGTGGTACAAAAGGAGTTGTTTATCTGGCAATTTGTAAAAAATGCCCTTCTTATTATGTGGGGAAAATGGAAAGAAGTCTAAAAGATAGACTATATGAGCATCACTATGCTATCGGAAAACAGAAGCTTACTAATGCCTTGGCCAGGCATGTTAGTAGTAGTAATAAAGATTACTTTCATTATTTGGTCATTGAACAAGTACCACAGGACCCAAGAGCAGGGCCATGGGAAATGTAGTTAGAAAAAAGAGAAATAGTTTGGCAAATTTTATGACATGCTTATGCCTGGTCAGGCATTAATGAATATAGTTTACACCTCTAAAAATGGTTATGCTCAGCATTTCCAGGATTTCATTAATATCAGTGTACTACAGTAAACTGCAAAACTACCCACTAGAGGGTCTAATATCCTCAGCCTAGCCCTTACCAATCTAATGCAAACTTGTACCCCTCCCTGCATCTCCTCATCCCTAACTAAATCTGACCACAGATCAGTCATCTTCTCTGTCAGGCCTAGTGTACCACCCCCCACCAAATGAAACAATCTTTATGGACTTTTTTAAGGCAAACCTTTATCAGTTTGTAAGAGCTTTGCAAAATTCACAACAAACGCTTGCAAATGGATCCATCTGAAAAGGCTGCTGCATGACCTCTGACTTTAAGCAGCATCTGAACAGTTGCATAAAACCACTCATTACTCATCTGCCCTAAATATAACTGTAAATTCAGGAACAAAACTCTCTGGTGGAACTTCCTTATCAATAAACTGTACAGCAAAATAATAAAAATAATATAAAGTTACAAGAAATTTCCATTTCCCCTACCTTAAAACTATGCTGAAAATGCCAACAAACAACTTAAAATCACTATTAGAAAATGAAAAGAAGAGTATGAACTTAATGTTGCTATGGAGTCTAAATGAAATTACAAATCTTAGGTTCATAGGCGCATCTAGGCTAATGACCACAAGAGCTCTTTTAAGCCAAGCCATGCATCCCAAATCTCTGACAAGTTCTGTTACCTTTAATAAGTGTAAGCAGGGGCTTGGAAGATTTAAACATTTACAAGCAGGGGTCTGGGAGATGAACCATTCCAGGCTTCCTGTGTCCATTACAGATATAGGTGCCAAACTAGGGATGAATTTACTGTTCCCCATCCAATTGTCCAAGTTGCACTTAAATTCTGTTAGGGAGGAACTCTGCTTCACATGGATGGGGAGCCTGTTCCAGAGAAGGGATAGTCCCTGGGAGACATACCTGTCTCTCCAGCAGGTCCTATTTATATCACAGGCCAGATTTAAGTCTTTAGAACAGGTAATTCTGGTGCTATTTGTTTTATTGACAAGCAGGAGGTCCATCATAGTGGGGACTGATAATGCCTTGTATGCCAGGCATAGATCTCCCCTCAGCAGCCTGTAGGAGACAGAATAGAGGGATAGGGCCTTGAGGGGGTCTGCATAGGGCATATTACTTACGCCCTGTATTCTTTTAGTGAGGAACCTCTGGGGACGTTCCAGTTGTTGGATATGCCTGGTTAAGTACATACCACCAAGGGGGCACTGTACTCAATTATAGGTATGATAAATGCTGAACACAATAGAACAATGACTTCCTTGGACCTAGATGCCATACCTTTGTTTATACATTGCACACCATAGACTGATTTCCTCACTACTGTAGACACATGATGGTCAAATGCTAGATTACTGTCTATGTGTGTCCCCAAGCCCCTGACTACTGGATCATCTCTTAGGGGTGTGTTGTCAATGTGAATGTCACTAGAGATGGATGACTTCCTGAAGGATACTATTATAAATTTCTTGGCATTTTGTTTTAGTTCACAATTCTGACACCAGTTGTTTGTCTATCTGTATCAGCCATTCCTGTAGAACAATTGCCAGCAGGGGATTCAATGACAGCCCTAATTTGCAATAATCTGCAAATGTAGTCAGCCAGAGGACACTGACAATGGCCCTGACATCAGAGAAGCAAATGCCAAAAAGGAGTGGTCCCAGGACTGATCCCTGAGGGACTCCACTTGTGACTGGCCTTTTTGTAGAGGTGGACTCCCGAATTCTAACTTTCTGGGTCCTATCTGTGAGACAGCTGGCTATCCACTGGATGATGTAAGGGTTTGTACCTAACCTCTTGAGTTTGTCAACAATGCCTGAGTGGGTTATTGTGTTAAATGCCTTGGCCAGGTTGAGGTAGACAATGTGAACCATTTTGGCCTCATCCATTGCTTTGGTGACCTTCCCAAAGACGTCTACCAGGTTTGAGTAGGCATGACCTGCCCTTGACGAAACAATATTGGCTTGGGTCCAGTGTCTGCAGGTTTCCTATGTCATTATTCATCATTTCAGTGATAATTCATTCCATGGATTTGCATATGAGACTAGTGAGACTTATGGGTCTATAGTTTCCAGGATCTGTAAATGGCCCACCTTTGTGCAGAGGGATGACCGTTGCTTTTCTCCATTCATGAGGCACAAAGCCTGTTTGGAGGCTACACTTAAATATCAACTCCAGATGGCCTGATAAGCCATGTTTCGTGCTATTTAGAAGCATCCTGGGATATGTCTCGGCCTATTGATGCACTGTTCTTGGCCTTAGAGAGAGTATTAAAGACCTGTTCCTTAGTTATAATGGGGAGTTATATTTGCTGGTATTTCCTGAGGGGAGGTTGATAGGGAGAGAAGGGTAAAGTTGGAGATGAATTTGTCGACCAGTAGGTTTGCTATATCTTCTAGCTCAGTATATGTGGTTCCATTAACAATGGGCTTTGTACAGACTGTGTATTGCCTTTGAGGTTGCAGACATAGCTAAAAATGCCTTGTGGTTGTCCTTGTCCTGAGAGGCCAAATTTACCTTAAATTTGGCTTTGGTAAACTATTTGCCCTCTGAGTTGTTTGTTTATTCTGATAAGAATGCTTCTATCCTGTTGGGTGCTGCACAACCTAATTTCTGCCATGAGTTTCCTCCTTCTGTTATACAGCCTATGGATGTTGTGATCCCACCATATTGGCTTGTTTTTTGAGTTAGTTCTTTACTTCTCCCTGGTGGGTACAGCTGCCTCTATGCAGCTATTAACATGCTTGTACAGGGTTTCTGTGAACATTTCTGCATAGGCAGCAGTGTTCTCAGGGTTTATGGGGCTTGGAATTTTGCAAGGTTATCACTTAATAGTAGGAAGTTAGCCTTAGAGTAGTTCCTGCATATTCCAGAGTTAACTAGGGTTCCAGGTTTTATTTTTACTTCTACAGAGACCATTTTGTGGTCTGACCTTACCAGAGTTCATTATACTAGGGGGTATGCAGCACTCTCCCATATTAGTGAAGAACAGATACAGTATGGTCATACCCCTGTTTGGTGTATGGACAATCTGGTCCAGGGAGTTTGTGTTTACAAAATCCAGAAATCTCTGTGCCTGTACATTTGGTGTCTTATATGCTTCCCAGTTAATAGTGGGGTAATTAAAGTCTCCCATGAATATAGTATTGGGTTATATGCTGAGTGTTTCCAATACATTTAAATACATGTTATGTTTTTTTTGGGTCATAGAGGAGGACTTATAGCTTGCAAGGAAGTAGTATTGAATTTTAGGGTCTATATTATATCATTGAATGCTTAAAAAAGAGAATGATGAATAATTGACCCCATGTAAGTGAAAGCTTACAATCTCAAAAGCTCAGAACAGCATTTTTTTCCAAGGGAAAAAAAAAAAATCACTGTTCCAAAAAAAAAAAAAAAAAAAATTTGAAAGAATACATAAAGTGGAAGGTTTCACCCCTCCACACCCCCCGATGTGGGGGGCTGTGCCCCTCACACCCTCCTACTTAAATATACCAACTCCAAGATCACACTACAGTGGTAAAAACGGCAAAGTAATGGAAGTGGCCTAGCAAATTCTTTCCCTGGGAAAGAATTTGCTTAAAAGCCGCTTCGCTATTTTGCCTTTTCGTTGTTTTAAGTTCGACCAAGATGCATTTGATAGAATGAGTCTTTGGTCATCTAATAGGAACCCGGATTTTACCTATGGTGATTTGAACATGGAAAAGCTGAGGTGCATTGTCCTGTTTTACCAGCCTTCAGGTATATTTATTTTTGATGTAAATCGAGACACTGCTTCCTTTAATCCCTGTCTGTGTAGTCACTGGTCTAAATGTGTGGAAAGCATTATAACCTTGCACTGTCAGTGTGCTGTCTGCAGCTTTAAACCATGTCTCCGTGACCACACAGGCATCAGCATTCTCTAGGGTGAAGAGAGCTTCTAGAGAGTAGAGTTTTTTGTTATGTCATAAAATGAAGGAATAATGTCCAAAAATTCACTAAACTCATTAATAATAATGTCACTCATTCTGACCCCAATGATTTAGCTAATATATTAGTAGACAGATTTAATACTAACTTTACCTTTTGTATTACCCACATTGCTGCCCCTACCAGCCAGACCAGACTTATATTTAAAGCCATGAACATATCATAACATAACTCATTTATGCAGACACAGGCAGCCTAACTGATCTAAATCCCAATCAGTTGGATTTTGTAAAGGGTAGGTCCTGTCTGTTGTATGTGGTATGCTTCTTAGAAAAGGTTACAATGGCTGTGGACTGTGGTCATTCATACCACTCAACTGTACAGATTTTCACAGAATGTCCACATTTTTGCCTTACATTTTTGGTTTGTTTTTCATTTAATTGTGGTTTTCTGTCTGTCAAATTAATGGCAATTCATTAAAGACTGAAGTTAGAAAATAATGATAGACATTTGACTTTCAGACTTCATACCCTTCAGAAAAATTCATGCTAATGCAAAACCTGTTATTCTATCAACTTTCTAAGGTAGAAAGAGCAATATTTAAAAATTGTCCATATTTTTGGGGCCTTTGTCCCACTTTTGTTTATGGCTTTGTCCACATTTCTTCCTGTAAGATGTTGAGAGGTATGTTCTGTGCCTACTGTTTACCTCAACCTGGCCAAGGCTTTTGATACTATACCCTGTGCTGCTATTATTGAAAAATTGCAAGAGCTTAATGTTACTAAGTTGTGAGAGTTGTTGGTTCCCTCTCTGGATGTAAAATTGTAACTAGTAGGATGTCACAGGGATTATTTCTAGGCCTTCTCTTATTTGACATTTTTCACAATTTCTTCTTCATATCCAAGCTAATATCCCAGAAATGTGGTTGAACAAGTTTGCCGATGACTACAAACTGGCCACTGTTATCCGCTCATTCATTGATAAAAAAATAACTCCAGCAAGAGCTGGAATATGTACACACAATGGTGTATCAAACACAGTCACAACCTAAATGAAAAAAAGTGCAGCACAGTAGCATTTTGCAGGAAGGTTGCCCCCGCCTCATATGTTATAAATGGTACTCGACTTCAGACAGATATGATCCTAAGAGACCTATGTAGTCAAGTGAATAGCTTTTTCTCATTCAATCATCATGTTTCTACCACAATCAGGAAATCCTTCTATTTGGCCGAGTTAATTTCCAAGTGAATATCTTCAAGATCTATGTGATCTTAGAATACTTTAATGTGTGGCTGTTGTTTTCATTGAACAAAGTATAAATACAATACAGGGCTGTCATTTTTAGATATAACTGCTGGAGAGAGCTGTCTTTAGAAATAACTGACTCTCTTGTTGTTTTCTCAGTTTAAACAACTACTCTCTGACTTTGCTGGATTAGTGTTGATTTGCAAGAGTTCTGTAATATACGTGAAGCAACATGGAATACTCTAATGTGTGACTACTGTTTCCAGGAATAAAGCTGAATTACAACACATAACTTACTTTAAACACCTAGCACCATTTTCTCATGGGTTCGGGAATGGCATTGAACAACTGATGCCCGCCCGTATGCAGCAAATGGGCTTTTGCCACCCAGCACTCCCCATCATGCATAGAAAAGTGACTGTTATAAATACACTTTTAAAAACCTTGTGGTCCTATAGTGAGGGTGCAGAACGTACCAGTCCCTGATGGATGTTATACCTCATGTATTCACACAAATGGTAGTGGAGGGCATGGCTGACTAGTGGGTGGAGGAGAGGTTTGCTACTGTGCACCCTGTGAGGTGTTTAAGTTTTACAACATACAATAAATAGCTGCTATTTTCACCTATAACTGATGGGCATTGTCTCTTGAAAGTAATTGACTCTCTTGTTTTCTTATTTTAAATAGTCAGTCTCTGGCTTTGCAGGACTATTGAGCATTTTTGGGATTGCTGTGAGGTATGTGAAGCAGCCTGGACTGCTTTAATGTGTAGCTACACTTTCCATGAAGCCAAGCTGAAATGCAATACATGGCCAACATTTTTAACTATAACTGCTTCATTGGGGTGGGAGCTGCCTGTAGAACATAAATGGCCCGACAGTCAAAGGTGGACTACATTACATGGTAATTTCTTCTGTAACAATCAGATGCCTGAATTGTTCACAGAAGTGGCCATAACTACCTGCTGGGGCAGTCTGGATGAAAATTACCCTCTTGTGATTTGCTCAGTTTAAATCATCTTTCAGAACAGGAAGGAATAAAATGGTTTGCAGATCATCCAGACTTTCAGGACTTATAGAGGCACTGTTGTCCCACACTCCAAGGTAGTGTAAGTGGATTTTGAAACAGGTTTAAAAGTAGCATTTGTCCTGAATGCCACCTACTCTAAAACCAACCATGCTTAAATGTGTGTAGAGTAGATCACTGTAGTTTGTGTGTGTGTGTGTGTGTGTGTGTGTGTGTGTGTGTGTGTGTGTGTGTGTGTGTGTGTGTGTCGGGTGGAGGATCAATGTCCCTATTTCTTTTATTTTTTTCCTAAACCTTAGTGGTGTGCACAGCTCACTATAGCATATATTGTGATGGGGAATGTGTAATCATTGTTTCATTAACTTACCTCAAAAATTTAAGGTGTGCACAGAGGGTTGCTATATCTTGTTGATGAGTGACAAGTTGGAAACATCACTGTGATCATTTTTTCACTTTCCTCACAATCAAATATCTCATGTGTATACAGATGGCTATCTTTTGTGAAAGTGTAAGTAGGCTTGTTGCTTATGTCTGTCTGACAGAAACAGGTTGAAATACATTATATGGTCTGTTTTTTTTAAATTTTTTTATTTAATTTACTCGCTTACTCCTAGTCTGACAGAGAGGGACACAGATGGCGGTCATCCTTTGGGCAGTAAGGGTGAGGAGGCATACAGTGTGTGTGTGTGTGTGTGTGTGTGTGTGTGTGTGTGTGTGTGTGTGTGTGTGTGTGTGTGTGTGTGTGTGTGTGTGTGTATATATATATATATATATATATATATATATATATATATATATATATATATATATATAAAACAGTAGGAACTAGAAATATACATTGCTGTGACCATTTGTGTCTTCACTTTTATTCTAGTCTAAAACCAGAGGGGAGTATACAAAAAGTGATTTATTGAGGGGCTTAGAGAGGTATGATTTATGTATCCTCACAAAAGTTTTTGTGAACTGCTTTTTTTTCAGTTTTGAGTATTAAGCCTTGTATGCAAATTGTTTTATCCTAGAGTTAAAAGAAAAAGAAAAACTGAATTTCTTTCCTTACTATTTTTGTTCAGGTTATCGTTGGAAGAAAACGTTAGAAAAAGTTATAAAATGCACCTCAGAACATCTAGAATCCTCGTGGTTTCTGGTAGCCTAACAAACTTCATAATCCTGACTTAATGTACTGATTTTCTCAATACGTTCATAAGTTCATAGGTGTTTACTAGGCTAACAACCACAAGGGCCTTTTTAAGCCTAGCCATGCATCCTGAATCTCTGACAACTTCTGACACCCTTGATAAGTGTAAACATGGGCCTGGGGGATGAACCATTTACAGGTTAACTGTTTGCATTGGAGACATAGGTGCCAAACCAAGGATGAATTTCCGGACTACAGATGTGGTCTTGGCCAGTTAGACTCTGTTGAAAGAATGCTGGTCACAGCAAAGCTGAAGAGCAACACTGAATTTTTTTCCTTAATCAGGATTTTTTTTCAGGCCATTACTGGATCAAACAGTTGTAAATGGACCTCAGAGTAATGCTGACTCCCATGACATACTGTGATTCTTTTCCTCCACAGTTATCATTGTGCAGGTTAAGCTGTACTAAATGAATAAACAAATGATTGAATGGAGGCAAAAATGAATAACATACAAATTGTGAGAAAAGGAAGAAACAAGTAATCTGGATGGTGTGGGTAGGCCAGGATGGGAGAGTAACTTGGAGATGCATTGTGGGGGGGGGTCATAAAACTCTTCCTTAGGGCACCATATCAGCTAAAGCTGGCCATGACTAAGGATTTTTCTGCTAAAGGGACAGGTAACTACTGCACACACCAGTAAAAATAAAAGTTCTTGGACATTTAGAGATAATTTGGGGATTACATGATTCATATATATCAGCGCTTTGAAATGAAGTCAACACTAAATTTGTTTGCAAGAATATTGGCAATGTCTATTTGGTCAGAGTAGGAGTCATTATGAATAAGTAGAGAGAAGTGTAGCGATTTATTTTTTATTTCATTTTCTACCATGTCTAAAACAAGATTTATGATTATTTTTGGCTTCAGATATGGCAGTAGTAGATATGATGGAGTCTGATAAAAAGAGCTGTATTTTTTCATGTTCTGTGGGGGAAACACGCAAGCTAAAGGATGTCACTGATTCTGCTTCTTATTTTTTGGTCTGTACCTGATAAAATGTGTAGTTGTTTGATAAGCTGTTGAGGACTGCAATCACTAAATCCTACAACAGGTGTATGGAGGGTGGCCTACTTGTTAAGGTGTTTGCCTTATAAACACAAGAAGCAAGGTTTGAGTCTGACAAAGGATTATTGGCTAGGCTTAAAATGGCTCACAAGGGCAGTTAGCCTAGTACTAAGCTATGAACAATTTATTTGTGTTTCTGACTTATATCCTTAAGAAAGAGCATTCTAATGCAAACTTCTTATTCTAGTAATGTCTTAAAAAACAGTATTTAAACTCTGTCCCTGAGTTTGAGCTTTTGTCTTCTCATTATTTTTGGTCTTTGAGGTTGAAAATACTTATACTGTTGCTGATTACTGTGCGAGTTTGTACTCCAGCCATTATTATTATTTTTTATTACTTACTGTTCTCAAACTTGTGAAGTAAACATAGTCAAACAAATGGCCATAACTGCTGATATGGGGCCATCTGTGAATTAATGTGACTTTTACCTTGCTATTGTTTGATCACAGTTAAACAGTCACTGAGCTGGTTTGGCTATAGAAGTGTCATACAATATAATATTCTTTGCAGAAATCTGTGTAAAATAAATAATCATTGCTGTTACATGTGCATGTATGTATGTGTGTGTGTGTGTGTGTGTGGGGGTGCAGTATATCTAAGAGGAGCAAGTTAACATTAATTACTTCAATTTTCCAGCACAGCCAGACTTCTGATGTATGCACAATGGCTGGTTATCTTTGGTGGGGTCTGCTGAAGGTCTATAAGCAGAATGTGCAAAACTAACTGATTACTGGCATGGCTGGCGCAGACAGCAGAATGGCACAGTGCGCAGTTTTGTTGTGGTAAAGTGCTTGGATCTCTGGTTGAGTTCTTGGCTGTGGGTCCTTCTTTGTGGAATTTGTAGGTCATCCTTATTTTTGAGTGGGTTTATCCAGATGTTTTAGCTTCCGCCAACTTCCCAAAAACCTGCAATCTGCCTGTAGGTAGCTGTGCAGTGAATATTGCTGTCACTTCACTGCAAGAAGTTCTGCAGTTCACTTCTTGGCTGGTTGCCTTCTCTGCGGAATCTGCATCTCCTCACTATCTTCATTTATGTTTTCTCTGGATACTAAGCATTGCAAAAATACACAGCAGTTGGAGTGGCGACTCTGCTCTGTCTGGTGGGGGTATGTGTGATATGGAAAAAGACCCATTGAGCTACTTCCTGTCTCTACTTGCCTAGTAAATATTGCTTTTTAACAATGACTGTTCCGGGGTCATTGTAGGAATCTGGCAAGACTCAACATCAGTAGGTAAATGGAAATAAGCATGCAGTATCAGTGTGTGATTTTGTACGTACAAACACGTTGTGATAGACCTGTCTCATTAGTTGCATGTGTGGGGAAACAATCATCAGTGCATCTTGGGCTAGCTCTGGTTTGTCAAAAGAGTGGTGTTAATATGCACATTTAAAAAAGTATCATAACTAATGCTATCTGCGAACACACCTGATACTGGAGGTACATGTACTCTTCTGGGTAGTTCTGGGTAGTAGCAAACATAAAATTAAGTCATTATCTTCAAACAGATAAAGAAATAATGCATCACAAAATATCTGACCTCTCAGAGTTCCTTGGGCCTGCTGGTCCCCATACCCATCTCTATAAGAGGATTTTGACATGGACTTGGTAGAGAAGCCACATCCTAAACCGTTAATCTGACCTCCACCTAGTCTAAAGCCAGCCATTCTCAAAATGTACAGAAAGTCCCTATAACTTTTGTGGGTATTATGAACACTGTAATCATTCTTCATTTCTTTGCTCACAATTAAATCTCAGATGTGTGTACCGAAGATTGATATTGCTTATGTGAGGGCTGGGAATAGTGTGGTCAAATAAACTTTCCTCACTAGCAAACCTCAAGAGGTTTGCCCAGAACATTGCTATAACTTGTCTAGGGGCAGTGCACTATTTGGGAGCAACTGTTTGGAATATATTACTAGAACTGTTACTTTTTCCATGTTCTTCATAGCAATGCATCATTATTTGTATACTGGTGGGTATCGTTTTGGAGTAGGGCTAAGAAGGTATGCCGTGTATATGTCTGTCAGCAGGAAGCAGAAATATGTTATTGTAGCCATTTGTTTTTTCACTTTAGTCCTAGTCGGACATCAGAGGTGTACATACAAGGCAGCTGTCTTTTGAGGAAAGGAGCGAGGAAGCATGCAGCAACTTGAAATATGATGGCAGCCATTCTTCAACTTTCATTCCAGCTAACACCAAAGAGGTGCACATTATGTGACTAGATTTTTTTTTTTGGGGGGGGGGTCACAGGCTTTATTTCCAGATTTGATTTACGTATCCTCACTAACATTTGTGTAGTGTTTTGTTTGCTTTGAACATTAAACACTTTATTTATTTATTGAAAGGAAAAAAAATAAGACCATCAATTTGTTTAAAACTACAGGGGAGCTCTAAAATTCACATCAGAGTATCTAGGACCCCGTGGCTTAAGTCACTTCTTATAATGCAGTTTTGCCCATTTAGAGTGTGTTGGAAAGACACAAGTACAAGCAAGTACAGCTCTCTCCTTAGTCATGACTTTTGTTTAGGCCATCATTTAGTCAAAAGATTGTTGAATAAAAAGTTTGCAATTCATCTTGGGGCATCTGCAAACTTGTGTCCTTGGCTATGGTTTTTATTCAATGTGGAGTCTGGGTTGTCTCTGTATCTGTGTAGGTTTATCCATGTCTCCCGACATTTTCAAGAATGTCTCTGACTTTGCCTCATGTTTTTTTTCCTTCTCCATGCAACCTTTTTCATTTTCTGATAAAAAAACTGAGGAATACAGTCAATAAAACTAGCCATTTCAGTTCCATACTTCCTATTGTTTAAAAAGTACATGCTGATGCAAAACATATTGTTCTGTTAGCTTTCTACATAAATTAGAGAAATGTTTAGAAACTATCCCTGATTTCAAGCTTTTGACCTCCTATTGTTTTGGGATGTGTCCCTGATTCTTGACCAGAGAAGTTGAAAGCCATAACAGCAACCATGGTCTCTTATACTCGTAAACCTCCAGGATTCTTTTCTTCTCTTTATTTTTGTTAGCTGTCTGTTTCTGGTTGCATTTAATCACTCAGAATATTCTTCCTTTTATGATAACCTCATCTATTTGTTCTATTCAGCTTACAATTAAAATACCAACTTATTTCCCTTTCGCTCCCCCTTAACTCCTTCAGTTATTTTGTTGATGTTCTTAATCCTAAATGAATTTCTTCATTTATTTTTAGTCACACAGGTGTGTTTCTGTTTTACTTTTCACATTTGTATTCACCCCTCTCTACCTTTTCCATATAGGTAGTGCTAGATATTTATTTTTACTTTCCCCTACCCTTTATGCATCTCTAACCTTAAAACTCTGTCTGTCATTGAGCAAACTACTTAAGAACTTCTGCAAGTTTGCTTGAGGAACACTTTTATGTTTTGTATATATTTTGTAATGAACTGTTCTATTTCATAAACTTTAATATACATACTTATAAGTTAAAATATTTGTAACCATTCTATGGTGCTTGCAAAAAACATGCTTTTTATCTTTTTACATTTCTGGAATCGGTATAGATTTTCTAGTTGTCCTAATTTGAGTGTAACAGTTATTCCTTATGTACCAATGTTTACAGTTATATGTCTGTGCTGTAGATAGCCACGGCTAAAATCGATTTGCATTGGATCAGTCCATATACCTTTTCAACAAATTTTAGAAATAAACAAAAAAAATTTGAATAAAAATGAAATAATACAAAAAACAAACAAACAAATAAATACAATGATGTTATTCACTTAATGCCTCATCCAGTAAGCTGTTCTGTAATCACTGGAAGTTTCTCCCTACAAACTATAGCCTTGGTGTCACAGAGAAGTAAAATGAAAACTTAACTTTTACTTATAAATCATATAGATAAAAAAATCACAGCATACATGCATCACATACATGCTTTTGCTGATGGAAACATGCAGCAACATTACGTCTTCAAGTCATAAACAGATACACTCCATATTAAGTAACCTTGGTCTATGTTTAAAACAATAATACATGACAGAATAATCTATAGCATATATTTTTACATTTGAAACAACAGACAAAATAAAAAAAAACTGTAACTACTGCATTACCCATTCATTTAAAAGTAGAAACAATTACTTACGTTTTTGAGAATCTGGTCAAAAGTAGTGTTCCAATAAAATTACAGTAGAGAAAATGTTGCTAGTTTCCTTTCAAGTCCTCCATGTAGTTCTGCTGACTTCTTCATGGCAAGACAAACTTTTATGATTTCAAAGAATAGCTCATGTGACTGAGAGAATCCCGTTTTTTTCTGGTTGGTTGAAGAAGTGCAGAATTGTTCCCCAAGTAAATGCTTATCCTACCAAGTGCACCCGTCTTCTCTGCAGCGTAAGTAAAACTGACTTGCAAGTTTTGTGCTGGACATTTGCCAAGAGCAAAATAGCACATGCTGCACTTCTAAGAACCTTTGTCATCTATGATACCTGTTTGCCTATCACATAGTAAACAGCGTATAATTGCTCTAATATGTTTGTGTACACATTCCAGCCTCCTACCACACACACACACACACACACACACACACACAAACAGGGCTAACTGATAATCATATGACATGGGGATCACTCATTACATTTGTTTACTCATGTGCACTCACAGATCTACTGCAAAGAAACAGTAAAGCTCTGCTTTAATATAAATCAGAACTTTTGCTCAGGTTTATCACAACAGAGAAAGGTAAATAAAACAGTTTTATAAAATAATTTAAAGAACAGAAATCATTCTCTTACACTAGGGGATCTCAAAATGAAATCACATTGTAGCCAACAACATTCCCCATTCTGCCAATGTGTTTGAGTGTGTGTGTGTGGGGGGGGGGGGACTCATTCAAGGCATAGATTGAGCTGCAAATGTTGCTTCTTAAGGGGAGGGACAATGATTAAATTTATACTTTTGAGGAGGCAGCAATGCAGAAATGTTAAATGTGTTGATAACCTTATCTATTTTCATTGGACATGTGTTTATTTATAGTTTGAATGCATTTATTAAATGGATCACAAAACTGTATCCATTAATTGTACAAACTACACTGATGTTCCTGTGTTTGCTTAGTGCATGTAGCATTATACCAGAAATGACAGTATAGCTGCCACTTTGTATATTTTATCTATCTTATTTGTCTAGTTAACTGCTGACATATAAATTTACTTTCTTCATTGCCACAGTGTCCATTGCCAGCCTGCCTGCTTATAAAAAATTATGCATCTTCTTTTTCATTTTAAAACAATTAGTACTGGGTCTTAGGACCTAGAAATGGAATCCTAGCCATACATGGTAGTTGCCCGAAAGTCCCAAATCAGAGTAACTTCAAAGCAATATAATTTTTTGCCCTGTAATAATTTATATTATCATTTTGTTTTCTTTTTAGCGCTTTGACTAGCAAATTCAAAAGGCTGAGCATTTTTCCAAGCTTACTAAAGTGCTCAGGTTAACTAAAAAAGCTGATTTTCATGCTGCATGTTTTACCTGAAGGATGTGTCAGATCTCTCATGCTTGTCCCATTTAGTACAATACATATCGGATCATGGAGTTTACCGTCTATATTACTATCCCGATTGTAACATTAAGTTCTGACAACAATGAGAAATCCTCATGAACCAAAGGAGGATTAAAATCATATGATCTGCTGACTGTCAGCTGTCCAGCCAATAAGACCTAGTATAATGAGTGTCAGTCTTTCTGACCATCCAGCTGACTTCCTCCAGCAATGTCTGCATACTTGGAGAAATGTGGGGGCTGGGGATTCTATATATACAAGTGCTAAAAACTGAAGTGACCCTTTTAAACATTGAGAAACAGGCAGGCATGCAGTGCAATTCAGAGGAGTAAGGCTGTGAGCTGCTAATAAGCTTCGTCCTGCAGGCCTAGTTTTGATTGTTTCATTCTCTGCTGCCATACTGTATTATTCTGAACAAGTCATTAAACCAAACAGTGCTCCTGGTTTAGTCTTATAAATGAAACGCTTGGCATATAGAGTTGGCTAACAAATAAGTGCAAATAAAAAAATCAGTAAGGCAATATAAGCACATGGTAGTCAATCACGACTTCTTATATGTCTGTGTTCCTGCTGAGGTAATTGTTAACCTAAAACACAGAGCTATGAATGCTTCCAACAGTGATATGGATAGTGGGTGTGGCACTTCTAAGAAGCAGAGCAAATGAGCAAATGAGCAAGATGAACCTTGGCAAATTAATTAATTAATTAATTTAGGGCACAGGCAGGCAGGATTTTGTCAGGTCATAACTAAACATGACAAGAAACCCTGTAATGAATATTCAGATATGTGAGATCTTGGCCCAGGACTGTTATTAGCCAGTACCTATGGCACAAAAGGTAGCATTACAGTCTCACACCAAGAGGTTTTCTAGTTTAATTCTCATCTGAAGTACTTTCTTGCTGAGTCTTCATGTCCACACTGTGTTTGTGTAGGTATTCTTTGGGTGCTCCAGTTTTCTGTCATACTCCAAAGACATGCAGTATGTAGATCAGGGATGTAATTTGTCCATAGGTATAAGTGCATGCATGTGTGATATGCGAGACCTAGCAACCAATGCCTGTTTTACCCTTTGCCTTGTAAAATTTATGGGTAGTGATGGCTATCCATGGGGGTTACTCTCGGAGTTAGCTGAGACTTGTATGAGAGGGTGAGAGAGTGAAAATGTGCCAGTTTTCAATTCATTTTAACTTCAGGAACTTCTGTATGCTTTGTTTTCACTTGTCTGTATAGTTTCTGTATTCTCAGACTGCATCTTCCAGCAAGTTTACATACCTAACCTTTAGCTGTGCACTCTGCCACTGTAGAGATTGCCCCCATTCACAAAGAAGCTGCTACAGTGCTTTGATTATTAATATGTGTGTGCGACAGTCTGTAAATGTTGACCAGAAGAGATTTAGAAAATCTCCTAGAGTCAATGGCAGGCTTTGTTCCACCTAATGAATGACAGCCCATCTCTATTTTCTTAGTAAGTATTGTTCAAACATACTTCTGGACTTAATTAGACCACAAACAAAATACAATGTATTTTACTTATTTTGAAGGTCCAATGTCTTTTTCAGTACAACAATGGAATGATGCTATTTCAGTTCCCCATTTCACACACAGACTTGTGAACAGTAAAAGTGCTTGTGATTAGGTTCACTCCAGGAAACTAGCCTTCTATTACTTTAACATTGTACTGCAGTTGAAAAGATGAGAGAGTTTTTAAAAAGAAGTCATCAGTCAAACTCAGCCAACAAAGCAATCACTCCAAATGAGGTACTTACAAACATTGGTCACTATAGGAGCATATTATGGCAGCCATATGTTACCTGTTTGAGGACTGCATCTGGCTCCAGGGCTGGTAGTTTTGAGACCACTTAATTATAAAGTGTCAGACCAGTACCCCCTTCATTATCCTTAAAAAAATGAATGGGGTAAAGTATGGGTATTAAGTGGTGAACCAGAGATAAGCATGTTTATAATAAGGAGATACTTACAGTTTCTTTATGAGAGATGTATAAGGACTGCTCACTGAAAAACAAACTGTTAAATTGTTAATCTCTGTTAGGGTTCAGAGCAAGAAAAAGCTTCGGACTTCTCATTTGTGGAGAAGAGCTGTTATTCCCTTTTAACCCTTATCTTTATGTATCATGATGACTAAAAACACCAGCTGTGTGTTATGTCACTGGGAGAATGATAAAAATATAACATCCTGAATCAGTTATGATACTTTGTGTCAAATGCCTGCCTCACAGTTAAAATCCCCAACATACACAAAACATTTTAATATTAAAAGAACTAGTGTCCAAGTCAAAGAAGTAAAGACACGACCCTTTTAGTAGATATGACAAATGGACATTAGAGATAAACAAACCCTAGGATTCAGAAAGATTATCACCATCAGCACTAGTTGTGCAGTGCAGGAGTGTCCAATACTTTAATGGTGATAATCTATAAGTCACCGGTATGGTAACGCTGCACCAAGCAGCACATCATTAGCAGCTTATTACCATGTCATTAAATCAAACACTGCATTATCAGACATACCCATACTAAAGCTTCCCCTACCAGCCCATACATTGCCATTGTACAGGCAACGTCAAACATGCATGCACACTTACATATGCCATCATCCCTACTTTGTCCAGTGCCTGTGTACCACTGTTGTAGGAGAGTGGTTGCGGAATAGCACCAGCTTTCCACACTGTCACAACCTGCTAAGTAAAAGTTTCCATCATGGGTTAAGCCTTTCTGAATCCAAGGGAAAGAGTTAACAAATAGCTGCCTATTATGCTATGACATCTACAGAAAGGTTGCTATAAAACAAGTCCTAAATGAACATAAACTGTTTAGTTGGCACAAGATGGAAATGGATAACTTATAGTCCTTGTGAAGGAGTAAGGAGACTTAACAATTCTAACTTCACAGAATACCATATGCCTGACAAATGGCAATGCAAATTAGGCAGTCAGCATTTATCCACAAGAAAAGAAGAGAAGGGTGTGACAAGTATCAGTGTGGTGTACACTTTCTGAAATTTACTTTATGCAATAAGATTGTTAGAATTTAAATTAAAAATCTGGCATAATCCTCAGTGTTTATGTTTATATACATGTGATAGAATTTAAATGAAACAAATCTAGCATATTGACAGAGGTCAAGACAGAGTGAAGTGTAGAACAGAAGAAAATGTAATGAACATCTAGAAAAGATCAACAAGTTGACATTTTAAGGAGTAGATCATAAAAGGGGGTGAGATAATAAAATTACAGAACGTTAGACAACCCTTTGGGTTATTGAACATAGACACGTGCATATACAGGTCTAGTGTTAAAGTTTAAGAAAGTTGTGTGGAGGTTGAATAGTAATTATTTTAAACCACACAGACACAGCAAATGTTATAACTGAGGCCAGAATAGAAATGGCAGACCCACCCTCCCCCCCAAAAAAGACTAATAAATACAGCATATAATGCAATATTAGACTTGATAGGACAACATAGCACAAAAGATAAAAACAAAGTGTGGCAAATGATTAAATAAAGATATTAGAAATGATCATTGGATAGAAATATGTCAACTCATTCCCTTCACCGGATCTCTGGACGTTTGCAGTGTAACTTCCAATGGGCGGAGCCTAAGCTCTTTGAAATAATGAAATTATGTCCTCACATTTCAAACAAACATTCATTTCACTGGAAGCATAGGGATTACAAAAGAAGTATAAATAGCAAACTCTTCAGCACAAACTATTTTTATAGTGCTAGTATTCTTTAGGTTCTAGATCCTAAACTGGATTTTATAAGTCACATTAAACACAGTAAGTACTACATTTTTAATATTTTCTAAACAGTTTATAATACCTCAGCAACCACTCAAGTTACACATACAGTTTCAGCAGTGTTTTGTTCACCCAGCTGAGAGCTTGCATATGAGGCTAAGCAGTTCTTGGCAGTCAAGTAGCACAGACAGATATTTTGAAAAACATGAAATTTATGACAGTAGAAATAAATATTATATCAAAAGCAATTAGTTTATCTTTACATGCACTAGAAAGAGGTCATATATCACTACAGCTATGTTTACCATTCTGTAAGCTTTAAAATAAATATTTCAATACATTGCATACATGGTTTTGGAATTATTAATGCAAACATGAACAAGCAATATTTGATGCTTAGCAGAATTAGTAGGATGTAAGTGCAAAAACACTTGGAGGCATCATCCAGCTGTAGTGAGTTAATCCTAGATATGCAACTAAAGTGAGAAAATTTAGAATTTTTGCAAGGAAATGTTTGTATAGTTATGTCTATACCCGTACAAGACCTTAAAAAATGTTTAAGCAGATAAATAGGTCGGAGATATGAGGGTTCAGGAAAAAGGGTTTTGGGAGCTTATAGCTTGAGAATATATGCAGTTACTTCAGTACAAACTTGACGTTAATAAAATGCTAAGTCTCATGCTTGGAGGAGAATTTATCCTCCATATAGGGATGTTTTCAATGAGGTGGTGTAAAATAACATGTACTAAAGAGGTGAAAGCATTGTTACTTTTAATGTTAACTGTGGCTAGGAAAGCCATAACTAGAAAATGGAAAACAAAAAATAAATAAAAAGAAGAGGTGAAAAAGATGATTCCAGAGATTAAAGATATGAAACTGAGAACTATTAGAAATAAGAAATTGAATTTGATTTTAAAATTGTGGCTTATGGGATTCTGTAATGAAAACTGAGTTTGAAGAGTGACATGGGATACATATTTAGGATGAAGGATGAATATGCATTTCAGAAAGAGCTTTTTAGATTTCAGTACATGGAGTGTAGCCACTGGATCAGTTGTTATGATTTGTAATAATAAACAAAAATGGAAAAAAATTAAGGGTAATGCTGCTCAATGTCAGAAGTCTAAATCTCAAGATGCAGGCACTCGAAGCACTTCTCAGTATGGAGAACATCGATGTCTGTGCAGTAACTGAAACCTGGTTCAAGGCTCCTGAGAGCACTCCAGCACTACCAGGCTATACCTCATATCATCCTTTTCGGCCTCAAGTTCCAGGCCGAACCACAAAGGGAGGGGGGAGTGTCCATTTTCATAAAGGACACCTACACCTCTCGATTGGTGGCTACCCAAGAAGCATCAGAAACCATACAAGTTTTACTCACCATAGGCAAAACTGCCATACAACTGGTCGCATGTTATAGAACACCCTCCCAATCCCAGGAATCCCATCAAGCATTCCTGAAGACACTGGAGGATATGAATGTCACACTAAACACCATCATATTGGGTGACTTCAACTACCCCAACATAGACTGGGCCCACTATTCTAGCCCTAACACCCTAGCCCAAAGATTCTTAGAATTCATTAACTCGAATGCTATGGAGCAACTGGTCACTTCTCCTATGAGGGGAGATAATATACTTGACCTGGTTATCACAAACATGGGGCCCAAATGCTCCGCACCGGATGTAAACCCCTCACTAGTAAGATCTGACCATAAATTGATCACGTTGGATGTACATATCCCACCCCCACCCCCAGAACAAAAGACAGTGAAAAACTTTTCAAAAGCTGACTTTACACTCCTTAAGTCAGAAATGGTATCCTTTAAGCCGACTGGGTTAATGGAAACCACTTCCCAAAATGCTGAATCCTCTCCACCAAGGGAAGACGCCCGGTTTGGTGGACCCCGGCTATAAACAAACTGTACAACAAAAGAAGGAAGCTACTGCAGGACAAAGCCAAATCCCACAAGGAAAAGGCTTCCCTGATCAGCACAAGTAAAAAACTACGTTCTCTCATAAAAACATCTAAAGCCAACTTTGAGAGAAAGATTGCCAAGGATACCAAGCACAATCACAAGGCCTTCTTCAATTATGTCAGAACCTTGGGAGGAAATTCTCAAATATGCTCTGAGTTGGTACACAATGACAAAAAATTCACTGACCCTACCGACATTGCCAATATTCTGGCAGATAGGTTCAGTGCAAATTTCTCCCCTCCCTCACCCCCGAAAGGTGAAATAATTATCCCTGCTGAATGTAACCTACCTGTCATCTCAGATGTACAGGTAAAATCAGCACTCAACAAAGCAAAAAACACAGCATCTATGGGACCCAATGGTATCCCCGGTTGCGTGTTACATGAACTTCAAGATGAACTAAACCCGCACCTAAAAACGCTATTCAATCTTAGCCTCACTACAGGATATGTACCGGAACACTGGCGCACAGCAACAGTGGTCCCACTCCACAAAGGGAGAAATTCCACTGACCCTGGTAACTACCAACCCATAAGTCTGACCAGCCTGGTCTGCATGGCTATGGAAAGAATCATCATGGAACTCATAAATGGCGACATTGGGGATCTGCAGACCCTTGATCCCACCCAGTTTGGTTTTGTAAAAGGCAGATCCTGCCTCTTAAACCTGGTTGACTTCTTCGAGTCAGTCACTAGTGCCATCGACGAGGGCAAGGCTGTCCACACTGCCTACTTGGACTTGGCTAAAGCCTTTGACACAATACCACACTCTGGCATCATAGACAAGCTCAGCAGCCTAAATGTAGATCCATATGTCACAAGATGGGTAGCAAACTGGCTAAAAAACAGAACCCATAAGGTCAAAATTGCTGGAGCCATGTCAGACTCAAAACCAGTCACGAGTGGTGTCCCACAGGCCTCAGTCCTGGGACCACTCTTATTCGGCATTTACTTCTCAGATGTGAAAGCAAATATGGGAGGATTATGGCTGACAAAGTTTGCAGATGACTGCAAACTGGGTGCCATAATCGATTCACCTGCTGACACACACATCCTACAGAAAGGTCTCACTGAAACGGACAACTGGTGCGGAATCATGGCCTCAAACTTAACAAAAAATGTATAGTCATCCCCTTTGGGAAAAAAAAAGTACCCACAAATTATCACATAGACAATAACCCACTGAGTACGGAAGAAGTAATCAGAGACCTGGGGACTCAAGTAGATAGTGACCTCTCCTTTGACAACCATGTTGCCAAAGTGGTCAGAAAGACTTTCTACCTTGCCCATCTCATCATGAAGGGATTCTCATCCAGATCAAAGGAGGTCATTGCACCTCTATATTCCTCCCTTATCAGGCCCATGATTGAATATAATGCTCCATTTGGGATGTACCTCACCTGGCACATACAACAACTGGAAAGACCCCAGAAGTACCTCACCAAGAGGATCATGGGACTCAAACATATGCCTTATTCAGCTAGATTAAAGAAACTCCAGCTCTATTCAGTAGCATACCGCCTGCTCAGAGGTGATTTGTGCCTAACATATAAGGCCATGTCCAACCAAGAACTGATGGACATGCTCCATCTCAAAAAATCCAAATCCACCAGAACCACCTTGAGCTAAGGATTTCACCCTCTGCACAAATATAAATAAGACATGCTGGAGGGATAGATTCATAACACAGAGGTTACCCGTACTCTGGAACAAAATCCCAGTTCATGTGAGACAGAGCCCTTCATTGGCACTGTTCAAGAAAAATCTCGATGCATGGATGGGAGATCGTAAGTTTACCCCGGGAGTCACCTCAGTGTCACTACTAGACAGAGGTATAGTATACTAAATAATGGGGTCCCATATGTGTCACTACTAGACAGAGGTAGCTAAATAATACGGGGTGGCGAAAGCCACATCACTATTGGCTAGGCTTGTAAATGCCCCAGGGCAGATAGCCTAGTACACTACTATAAAACTATGAAACTACTATAATATAGTGAATATTAAACAATACATTCACTAGTTAATTCCTGCTCTCATATTCTGTTGTAAATATTTAATTTGTGTGTTTTAACTGGTTTTGTTTAAGGAGCAAATTTAAATAAACCCTGAGATTAAGACTAGAATGAATAATTGATTGTGCTGTTGGGATTTGCATGCTTAACAATGACAAATTATTAAATGTTAAATGTAAGCACTGATCAACATGAGGCTAGTTTACTAATATTGTATTAACGTATAATTATAAAATGTTTGTAACAGCAATCAGTGCTGACATAACAATTGCACCATGCCTGGGAATCGTACCACTATGTAAGAATGAAAATCTGATATTAATAAAGTATTCACATTGCTTTAAAATGGGGGTAGGAAACACAAATTCCAAAGTCAGAGAGAAAAACACAGGTACGAGACAACAGATAAAAGTTTAGACTGATCGTTTGGGAAAGCTGTCAATATTTGTAGTAGACTTTTTTAGTCAGTATTTCAAAAGGGTTATCATCTATACTCACTGCATTTGTCAATGAACTTTGATTATTTTTAATTGTCTTCTATGCTGAGTCAGTAAAGACACCACATATAATGTTCTGACCATTTTATTGATTAAAATAGGCAACAGTACTGATGCCACAGGAAAATAACATGTTAACATGATCATAACACAGACATTAAAACCATATCCTTATGCTGGTTGGCATAACCAAGCTTGTTCAAGTTAATGTTTAAGGTCCAGGTGCATAACCCAAGCTGTCTTGGACCTGAATATAAATCTCTTATGGCTTGCCTCCCATTCCAATTACAGCTTGCCATAGCTAAGACTTAATACTGCAATCAACTGGCACAAATGAAGTGGCCGCTGAAACACAACCTGGGGGAAAATGGAGGGGGGCACAAGGCAGCTTCAAGAAATGACATGGATCTATGCCATTCCCCCAAAAAATGCCTCTCACCCAAGATCACTGAACTCCTTCATAAGCCAGGATGGTCAGCCTACCCTTCAAAGAATTTTTTTCACAGCCAATTTAATGTCCAAATTAAACAAGTCAAAACCTAGACTATTCAAGTGCACAATAGCTTGGCTAAAAAGTCTATGTTGTGTTTGTCCAGACCATTGTGATAGATCATTTGAAGCCCAATTTAGGTGACCACCCGAGAGACTCTGGTTAATGAAGTGTTTGGAAATTTCAATAGCGCTGTTCTTTCTAGCTTCTCTGCACTGCAGATGTGGCACAATCGATGACCAAAAACAAAACTAAATCAGGATACAGGGAACAAAGCCTGTGAATATCTGAAATGATTCTGGCTAAAATAATTATTTTAGGGGCTAAGGTCAAATCAGCCCCCACAAGGTGATTAACCAATACTTTGGGTAACCTTCTGAGTGCTACCAACTGGTGTCAAACCTCCCATAAATATACCAGGACATTCACAACCAATCAAATCACCAGACTGTCTAGTTGCTATGCCCTAATGAACAGATGTGTCCCACCAGGTGAGACAAGGCTTGCAGGGCTGTTCTCTCAATAAAGGAATGTCCGAAGATCCAAATTAGTTTATTCTCTGCAACACAAAATCATGGCGTTATTGTCTAATATAGGACAAAAAGGCATCAGACAACCACTTTCATGCTCGATCAATATCTTGGTGGAATGGCTTTCCAAATCTAGATCAGATGCTGGCCCTATACTAAAACAGTGAGAAGAATACCCACAAGGATCTAAGACTCGACAGGAAACAGCCTTAACTAATACCGAGTTAGTATCCACTAGTTTGAACTGTCTACCCATCAATGAGATAAACACAGGGCCTACTGTTTACCTCTGTGAGTGATCTTATGTAAAAAGATAAAGCAGTGGCATGGGCAAATAACAAAACCCTAAAACTATCCAAACTGACTTGGTGTCCTTTGCTTGCCTGATCCATTTTGGATTTACTCACCCAAATCAGTAGAAAGTGATGTTGAATCACTATATCATCACAAAAAAAGGCATTAACAAAACAGTAGCCTGAAAAGCCCTGACACAAAAGCATATGAACAATGTTGCCCAACTGGTATAACTATAAAAATACACAGGGAGAAACAAACCTTTGATAATGGAGGAAGTAGATGGTGCCCAATTGTTTTCCTAGGTACCTTCAAGGCCCCTTTTTTATTTTCACAACCTTTAAGGATCCTGCATATTATCCAATGGTAGCAATAATCCTTAAGCCCCAGAAAATGTGCTACCCAACCTAAGGCTGTTAAACTTACATGGAATTTTGTAACTAAGGGAAAACTCCAAGATATATGTGCCCGGGAGACTGATGTACAAAAACTAAAAAGACACACATACACACTTGAATCCAATACCAAACAAAACTGCCACACAATAAAGCCCGAGGGGTGCTCTCTTTATTCAACTTCCTTAATGCAACAGAATAAATACAGCGTTTTCGTCTTAATCCCAAAGACTTCATCAGGTAGGAAAAACAAAATTAGCAATCCTCTTTAAATACCCCTCCCCCTAATAAAATCATCCAATAAACACTTTATTTCAATATTTAAACCAATTCAATAATAAAATCAACTCAAAATCTACATAAATGTATATATATATATATATATAAATTGCTCTAAAATCAATCTCAAAGATCCTGTTCTTATACTTGTACTAAAGCATAGTACATAAAAAATATAAGTGAAAATAAAACACTTGTAATATGTTTAGAATTGTTGTTGAACAAGTGTTTAGTTGAAAAGTATTGATAGACACATATGATAAGATATACTAAATAATGAGATGTAATAAATAATACATGATAAATAGTAGAAGACAAATGTAGGCTATTTTGATGTGCTCTAACACATCCTATTCACCCCTCTAGTGGCTACCCAGGCTTATAGTTTGGCTGCTCTCAATTTCAGTACTGGTGCCAAGGAGAGATGATCATTCAAACCTGGATCGTTGTTGGCTTCCAATTTCAATTGCCAAAACAATTTTCAAAACTCTATAGTGGTCTCCCAAGGCCCTCCCCGTGGGTCGACTTCTATTTTTTCTATAACATAAAAAACATATTTTGCTAATGGACAGGTGGTATAATGTCTAAATAGGGCATTGGTCTCATCCTTTTTCTTAAAATCATTCAGATGTTCGTAAATCCACCTTTTCTAACTTCCTGGTGGTCTTACCTGTATAAAATGCCCCACAGGTGTTACAAATAGCAATGTATACCACCCCAATAGTGTCACAATTAGCAAACCCATTGGTTTTAAGTTCTGTCCCTCTTTTGGTTAGGGCAACTCTTTCTCCTTGTAGGATTTGTGGGCACTGTGAACATATCCCACATCTATATGTTCCTTTTTTCCTCCCACTTCGATTTATCATTTTGGTCTCTAATATTTCTTTGATATTCCTCCCCTTCTTGTAAGTAAATTTAAGGGGATCCAAAAAAATCCTCTCCAAATCTGAGTACCTACTAAACCTGTTCCAATTGCTGGTAACTATGTTTTTGATTTTCCCAGTATCCCCACTGTAATTTAGTACAAAGTTACTGCTCCAATTAATGTTGTTCTGTTGATGTTCATTCACTTATTTCACCCTGTTGCAACTCATTTCTCCTAGAATAGGGGCAAATTTCTTCCATCTTTCCTGCCTGACCTCGACCATAATTTCTTCAATGAGTTCCAGGGGATATTCCCTTTCCAAAAACATTATTTTCAAATTTTGACTTTCTTTTTCATAATCCTTGTCGTCCAATGTCATTCAAAAACTCCTTATGAATTGCTCCCTCACAATGCTCCTCTTTTGAGAGAAGGGGTGGGCAGTTGTAAAGAACAAATATGAATTGGAGAAAGTACTTTTTCTAAATACAGTGGATTTAAAATACCTAGAATCAGTGGTTTTTTTTCCAAAGTCACATCCAAGTATTCCAACTTGTCTCTAGAAATGTGGTGTGTGAACTTCAAAAATTCAGTAGTGCCATTAATATGCTTTATAAAGTTATACAACACTTCTTCTAGTCCTACCCAAAAAATAACAATGGCATCCAGGTACCCAGGGTAATAATTCCAGTACTTTGAATACTCAGAATGGAAAATGTATTTCTCTTCCCAAGTGGAAAGCACCAGATTAGCATACATGGGAGCACAGCTTGCTCCCATAGCCACCCCACTGGTCTGTTTGAAAAATTCCCCCTCAAAGACGAGGAAGTTATTCCTTAGCACAAGGTCCATTAACTCTATAAGTAGGCATACTTGATCATTGTCTATATCCCCCTTGAACCTTAGTGCTTCCTCATACCATTCTAGACCAATGGTGTGGGGTATTACATTGAACATGTCCTGTGTATCCAATGTAACAAATAACAGTTCTTCCACATACAGCCTATGGTTAATGCTCCTTAGGAAATCCCATGAGCCTTTTAATATACCTGCTCTCTCTGTCCATAAATTATTTAGTTGGTTATCCAGAAATGTAGCCAGGGGATAGGTTTTAGATCCTGTAGTGGCCACTATGGGTCTAAGTGGTGGACCATCAGAGATTTTGTGAACTTTCGGGATTCCGAAAATAGATGGTATTTTAGGCTTATCTATATATAGGAAATTGTAAGTGTCTAGGTTTATGTCCCCTTCTTCCAATAATTCTTTCAGTCTGAATGATATTAAGAAAAAGGATGAGACCAATGCCCTATTTAGACATTATACCACCTGTCAATTTGTGAAATATGGTTTTTATGTTGTAGAAAAAATAGAAGTAAACCCACGGGGAGGTCCTTGGGAGACCACTATAGAGTTTCGAGAATTGTTTTGGCAACTGAAATTGGAAGCCAACAACGATCCAGGTTTGAACGATCATCTCTCCTTAGCATCAGTATTGAAATTGAGAGCAGCCAAACATTAAGTCTGGGTAGCCAATAGAGGGGTGAATAGGACGTGTTATAACACATCAAAATAGCCTACATTTGTCTTCCACTATTTATCGTGTATTATTTATTACATCTCATTATTTAGTATATCTTATCATGTGTCTGTCAATACTTTTCAACTGAACACTTCTTCAACAACAATTGTAAACATATTACAAGTGTTTTATTTTCACTTATATTTTTTATGTATTATGCTTTAGTACAAGTATAAGAGCAGGATCTCTGAGGTTGATTTTAGAGCAATTTTTATATATATACATTTATGTAGGTTTTGAGTTGATTTTATTATGGAATTGGTTTAAATATTGAAATAAGGTATTTATTGGATGATTTTAGTAGGGGGAGGGGTATTTAAAGAGGATTGCTCACTTTGTTTTACCTACCTGATGAAGTCTTTGGGATTAAGACAAAAACACTGTATTTATTCTGTTGCGTTAAAGAAGTTGAATAAAGAGAGCACCCCTCAGGCTTTATTATGTGGGTGTTTTGTTTGGTATCAGATTCAAGTGTGCATTTGTGTCTTTTTGGTTTTTAGTACTGTTGGGCACATTTCACTGCTCTAGTTTTATTGATGTACAAAGACCTTTGAATGTCTACATTGATAAAGATAAGCCTTTCTGGTCCTCTGAGCCCAAGACTTTGCTACAAGCAATCCAACTATCCTTCTCTAATTAACCAGAGTTCTGGAGGAATGGATGTTCCTGTCAGTTCTGTATCCTGGCCAGCTGATGAAACCTGGTGAACTGAAAATGGGAGAGGCTATCAGATATTGCATTCTCACTACCTGGTACATGAACACTAGAAAAATGTAATCTGCAAGCTCAGCAAACTAGCAACCTAATGGCAGAACTAACCCACTTTGACTAAGAACAGCATTCATTCAGGGTGTGGACAACTGCAAGATTGTCCCAACAAATAGAAATCTTGCTGTTATGCAACTAGTCCTACCGCACTAAGGTGGCAACCCATGTATGGAATTCCAGGATGGTAATGTCCTCTCTCCTTTTAGCAGACCGATTCTTGGGCCATTTAGCAGCAAACCAATTTCCTTGAAAATACCCCAGCTGTATCTATGAACAGACCAGTCTCACTGGACGATGTCCATAGTGATTTCCACTAGGCTACTGAAATAAAAGGGTTCAACATATGAACCATAAGCAGAGGTCATTCTTGACTCTACTTGTGAAGTGTACCCTATAATGTTTGGGCTTATTCCCTTTGAGCAAATTAGAAATGGGCAACAGGAATGTCTGCCTGGCACAATGGCCTTTCACTGAAAATTCAATAAACCATGAAGCTGCATGATGTCCCCTATGAGTTCCAAGAAATGTTAATATGATTCTGGTGTCATTCCAAGGGGATCCAGTACCTGGCAGCTTGAGATGACAAGGCTGACAAACCACAATACTTTGCCAGAGATGGCCTGCATCTGTCTCCCTTGGGGTTGAGGCTACTGGCAAAGGATCTTGCCTTCCCTATACTGCCTTTCTTAGGTAATGCCATGAGGTCAAAACTACAAACATGAAAATATCATCAAAACATAAATTAAAAGTCATGCTGCTGAAAGCTATGAGTCTAAACATGAAACGGCATTCATTGCAAACATTCTTAACCCTGGAAGAAGCTGACATTTGTGCAGTCATAGAAATCTGGTTCAAAGCTGTGGAGAGCACCCCAGCCATACCAGGTTACTTGTCCTATTGTTCATTCAGACCTCAAACCATGGGCAGCAAAACAAAAGGAGGTGGAGTTGCACTATATATAAAATACATACGCATCTCTAGGCTGGTCAAACAGTATCATGCACAGGAAACACTCCAGGTGCAGTTAACAATTGGCAATACCTTTATTCAAATCATAGCTAGCTATAGGCCTCCAGCTCTAACTCAAGATGCCCACTCCACCTATCTGGACCTCTTCGAATCTATTAAGATTCAATCCTTTACCATGATCCTGGTTAACTTTAACTATCCAACCATAGACTGGAAGAAATACTAATTCCTAAACACAAATGCCGAGAGATTCCTTGATTCTATCAAGGCAAATGCCTTGGACCAGTTGGTTGACACCCCCACAAGAGGTAAAAATATCTTGGACTTGGCATTAACCAACATGAGTAACCACTGCACCATTCCTACAGTGTCATCCTCCCTGGTATGATCCAACTACAGAGCAGTCACTTTCAAGGTCACCTTCTCCCCCCCCCCCCCAGCTAGGGTCAAACAAAAACACTTCTTCAAAGCTGATTACAACCTCCTGAGGGAAGGTATAAACAGCTTCACAGCTCCCTCCCCCCTCCATAGGAACTGACACATATGTCCAAACCTACACCAAAGTACTATATGAGCATTTTTTATAGCTGCACAGAATCAGGAATATCAGACAGGACAAAATCCTCCTCCGCATGAAGAGTAAACCTGTCTGGTTGCCATCTACAATAAATAAACTCTATAATAAAAGGAAAAAAATTGCTGTCCAGGACCAAGAAGGAGCAGGTGCTTAATTGGAAGCAATCTCTCCCTAACCTGAACAAGTAAATAAGAGCATTAGTGAAATCCTCCAAAGCAGACATCATCCAAATTGGCCACATCTACTAAAGACAGTCATAAGCCTTCTTCACATATGTCCGCAATCTCAAGATCTGCTCAGAATTAGTGGTCAAGGACACCACATACACAAACGATGTAGATATAGCCAATCTGCTAGCAGACAGGTTCAGTGAAAACTTCACTCCTCTGTACCCCATCAGTAAAACAGGACATCCCTAGCACCTGCCCCCCTCCCCTTATCTCTAGGGTGCAAGTCATCACTGCCCTCTCAAAGGCAAAAAATACAGCCTCCATGGGACAATGATAACCTCCCAGGCTGCATCCTACATGAACTCAAGAAGGAAGTTGCAGGACCATTAGTCACCCTATTCAACAAAAGCCTGAGTATCGTCTTTGTCCCAGCCGAATAGAGGACAGCTACTGTCATCCCTTTGCACAAAGATGGAGTGCCCACTGATCCAGGAAATTATAGACTCATCAGCCTAACTAGCCTGATCTACAAGGCCATGGAGCCGATTATCATGGGCCTCATTAATAAGGACATTGGCAACCTCCAGACACTTGATCCCACACAGTTTGGTTTTGTCAATGGGTGGTCATGCCTGTTAAATTTGGTCAACTTCTTTGAGACAGTCACCAAGGCCACAGATGAGAGGAAGATGGTGCACATGGCATACCTTGACCTGGCCAAAACCTCTGATGTTATTCCCCACTCAGGTATAATAGATAAACTCTCTCAACTAGGCATCAATCCATATGTTACCAGATGGGTAGCAAACTGGATCACTGATAGAACCCACATAGCCAAAATAGGGGAAGCCACCTCAAGTAGTAGACCCGTAACAAATGGTGTACCCCAGGGATCAGTCTTGGGGCCTCTGCAGTTTGGGATATACTTCTCAGAGGTGCAGGCCAAATCTAGTGGGATATGGCTGACCAAGTCTTCAGATGACTGCAAGCTGGGTGCTGCCATCAATTCCCCTAGTGATGTGGACATCTTCCAAGAGGGTCTCACCCAAACAAATGACTGGTACCAGAAACATGGCCTCAAACTGAATGCCAAAAAATGCATCATCATCCCTTTTGGGGAGAGTGACATCCCTACAAATTATTACATTGATAATAAGGTACTAAGCACGCAATCAGTCGTGAGGGACTTGGGCACCCAAGATGATAGCAAACTGACTTTTGACCACCATATTGCCTCCATTGTACAGAAAGATTTCTACATGACCCACCTCATTAGTAAGGGTATCTCATCCAGGAACAAGGTGGTCATAACATCCCTGTATTCTTCCCTTATAAGACCCATTATTGAGTACAGTGCCCCTTTCAGCATGGGTCTTCTTTAAAACACTGACACACAAAACACCGACAACTAGAACACTGAGACCGGAAGATCAACAACTGAGATGACCGACAGTTTAAAAGCACGAAACTTCACATGCCCGACAAACCACAATCCCGACAATAAAAAAAAAAAAACAAATACCTTTTCCGAAAAACGCACACACAACACAAACACAACAAAAAACTTACAAACCTACACTAAACCTTACATACACAACTATCTATGCACTAATCTTAACCCAAACCCTAACCCTAAGGTCCGTCACTATCGCACACTGACCTAACCTGCGCCCTAACCCTAACTCACTTAACCCGCCCCTAATACTAAAGTCTGTCACTATCGCACACTTACCTTACCCGCACCCTAACCCTAACTCACTCAACCCGCCACGACCCTAAAGTCTGTCACTATCGCACACTTACCTTAACACATCGGTGTTCTCAGCATCCGGCTTTTACACTGTCGGTCATCTCAGTTGTCGATCTTCCAGTCTCGGTGTTCTCGTCGTCGGTGTTTTGCATGTTGGTGTTTTCAAGTAGAACCTTCAGCATATACCTCACAAAGCACATGCAGCAGCTGGAGAGACCACAGAGGTTCCTCACCCAGAAAATCTAGGGCCTCAAACATCTACCCTACACATATAGCTAAAATCCCTATCCCTGTCCCTTTACTCAGTCTCCTACAGACTCCCCAGAGGTGACCTCTGTCTAGCATACAAAGCAATCTCAGACATAGCCCTGATGGGACTGCTACACATCTGCAGGTCAAGCTCCACTCGAGTAACCCACACATGCAACCTCAACCTGGTCTGTGACATCAATAGGACATGTTGGCAGGACAGATTTGTGCCCCAGAGACTTCCTTTTTGGGGAATAGACTCCCTCTCCACGTAAAACAGAGTAACTCATTCAAACTTTTTAAGCATAACCTGTATAACTGGATGGGGGAACAGAAAATATGCCTCTGGGATTCCACCTGTGTCCCTGCTAGACAGTGGCATAGGGTGCTGACTTGTTGGAACATGGGCTAAATTCTTGGCTAGGCCTGTAAGGTCCTCAGGGCCAATAGCCTAGTAACTTCCTATGATCCTATGATGAGCCTAAGCTGGTCCAGATTGAATGCCAGGAGTTTGATTAACTTTGCTGAAGCATCCACTACTAAGTTTAGTAATGTCAGCACCTGGGTCAGCTCTTTCAACTTATCCTCTGCCAAAGGAACCCCCAAAGTAATGCACATGTCCATAAATGCTGTCATCCTTCTGTCAAGAAGTCATCTAGATTATAAACGGTAGATTACCACTGGACTCTTCCCTGCCAACACCAATGTAAGGCTGTACAGAACACTTCAAAGGTAGCACAAGCTACTGAGAACCCCATGGATACTGCCATATGAAAATTACCATTGAACTGAAATCCCAACAGAGGCCAGTCCTCCTGCCTGACAGGAAGCAGTTGACAAACCTATTGGATGTCAAGCTTACAGAGCCAAAGGTTGAAGCACCTCCTAATAATCTTGACTTCTTGCTCCAGGGAGAAATAGTGGACTTTAGATTGCTCTTTGTCAAGGAAGTCATTGACTGACAAACCATCAGGTTGGGAAAGGTGTTGGATCAACATATACTCCCCTCCTTTTTTGGGAACTAAGCCAATAGGAGAAATTTTAAATACTGGTCAGGGAGGGTTGACAAAAGATCCAATTACCTTACCAGCTCTCCTTTCTTACTCAATTAGACTAAAAGCTATGACCTCATGATCCTTGATAGATGAAAGATTCCTAACCGGTCTAGCATCTATCAGGACTGACAAACCAATTTTAATACCTTTGTGAAAACGTTCAGTAATAATCGCAACAGCCTGCCTATCCAGATAGTCTGATAACCACTGGGTCAAGTTATCTAGCTTGATCAGAGAGTGAGACTAATTGAAAACAGCCCTGCCCCCTTGCCGTGATGTGTCTGTGTCCATAAAAAGGCTGTTTGTCCTCACTGGATTGCTCTGCAGCAAAATCAAGCTGCTCTCACATGAGGAGGAGACATTTAAGAAAGAGGCATGGCCTGACTTAGCACAGCATCTAATCAATGGATGACCCTTACCACATGCAGAGCATAAATGGGCAAACTTACAGGAAGGCCAAAGACAGCTTCCATTTTTACAGGCCCAACAAAATTTCCCTTCACTCTGTCCTCTGCTGATCATGTCATGCTTGGGATTGCTAGTTCTATCCAACATAATGCTCAACCAAATGTCCAGATGCCTCTGCTCCCATCTGAGAAATTTGTCCAAAGCTTTTAATTTTCTAAATCTCTTATAATTGGATGACCAAGCTGACCCTCCTTTCCCTGATGGACAAAAATAGGCAAGCAAAGGCAGGGCCTGGCTTGAATCCTTTTTCACAATAACCCCTATAAACACCACAAAGCCTAATGACCCAGTGTCCATGGTCTTGGCCACCATCTTGGCTGAGGCTTGTTTTCCAATTGCTGCAAGTACTGCCATCTGGTCTTTAACTCCAGGATTATTAGTGTCTTTTATACGCCAGATATCATCAGTATCCATTAAATCAAATATGTCTGCAAAATATATGCTATGGATTTTCTCTCTGATATTTGATAGGACATGATCAGTTATGTGGGACCCAGAGGACGTGGCACTTATCAAGTTTAACATAGCCTTGCAAGGTAAAAACTGAGAGATGCTGACTTCTAAGTCATCTGTAATGTTTTTTCTTACTGGAAAAAGATGGAGCAGCCCCAGACTGTTGATACAGCAAAAAGGATGGAGAGGCTGGTGATGAGGAAACCCCTCCTTGATGACTATAGACAATGCTGATTTTTTTTTTGAGAGCTAATTAAATATTCCAGTCCTGCCCTCATTCGGTAGGGATTTGATAAACTCCTCAAGATATTCATCTGCTGTCTGTCCTCTATCAGTAGCCCCAAGTCTGCCATCTCCCTCATGTTATTAACTTCTGGTTCTGTTGAGATCTCTACCAATACAGATGGATTCTGTACTACAGCTGGAGAACCTTTTTTTGCTCTTCTCCTTATCATCTTCAAAAGAACAGAACTCTGTGTTGACTCCTCATCCAAAGATGACAAAGCTTTTCTCCCCTGTAACCTTATCCTTGTTCATGCATCTGGGTCACCTCAAGATCAGACAGCAAGCCCTGGGCTTCCTGAGCTAAAACTTGCCATCTGTCATTAAGCACCTATAATGACAAAATACCTAAAAGAAATGCATTATTAACTGTTTTATTTAACATCTGCATATAGATTCACAAAGGAGTTTTTATACCCATATAAATAAATGCATAGAATTGGCAGCTGAATCTAGGGTCAATTAAAATGGAAAATTTAAAAGCAACCCACCCTGGTAGTCCACTGAAGTAAATAAATTCTGCAATAAAAGGATAAAAACCCAGTAGAGAATACAACAGATTTAAAGACCTAAATTCAAGGAAAATATTAGGAATATCACTAAGAATTAAAACAAAAAAAGACTTTTAGATCTATTAAGCCAGCCCATGATCTCAGATTACCATCTGAAGCCAAGGGCAATTATAAATCCTTCTTTAGTTATTGTAGAAAACTAAGAAACAGCACTTAGCGATGTAGATAACTTGGGTCTATATTATTTTAACAAAGTTATATAACTCCGAATACTATATGGGTGACACCATATGGTCGAAGTTATAAAAGTTTGAATACTGAAAAAAAAAGTCACCTAATGTGTTACAGCAGGGGGGCAAGCCCACCTGCACCCACTAACATGGAGGGCTGTGCCCCCAACACCCCCTGCTCTAGATTCCCTTTACTGCATTATAGTGCATTCTCGGAGTTGTTATATTTAAAGAGTGGGGGGTGTGAGGGGGATGCAAGGGGACTTGCCCCCCTGTCTACAACCCTTAGTTTAGGGTTTCGTCTTTTTTTTTTTTTCACAATTCGAAGTTTTATAACTTCAACCATATGGTGTCGCCTATATGGTATTCAAAGTTATAAAACTTTGTTCAAATAATTGTGTAAAGTCCAAATGCGAAAATCAACAAGAGGCAACCACTGAACTTGCAATAATCCAGTCTCGTAGTTTAAAATATATAAAAAGTCTTTATTTAACGTGCACTACGTAAGCGCTTTCACTGCCAGCTTCATCAGACCATAAAACTTTTCACAAACAGTTGCTTATATAGCAATCATGTGGTGTTAAACCAATTATCCAATTAACTTTTAAAAATACAAAGGTCTGTTAGTGTCTTACTTTAAATTTCTAATAAAACACTCATTAACCTTTCATAGAAAATAAATACATCCATCCTACATACTTATTCACCATAAAACTAATCAATTACTAAACTATCAGCCACTTTAATATATCTAGTGGAGGAATTTGTCCGATTACAGAAATACATATTTTGTAACGGATACTTGAATTCAAAACTTCCTTTACCCATACTGTGAAATAAACAAGTCCATTTATAATCTGTATAAGCATAAATGAAGATATATAACCTTGTTACTTTGCATAATATAGCCAAAACACTACTATATTATTGGAAAATATGATGTAAGCAAGGAAATTTGTGCCATATCATGTAAGCTAAATGCATGCTAAATCCATGATTACTAAAGGAACTCCTTTATCAGCAGGACTAAATACAACAGTGCTATCACCCTGCATTCTTTGGAGAGCCTTCCTTTCATGATAATTCAAATTGTGTCTTTGTCTTTTATGAGCATGATCCATATATTTTTCATTATATAACTTATATATATCTTCCTCCACTAAATTATAAAATTCTTCAACAAGAGGGTGATTACTTGGAATAAAATCATTCGTTTTTTTTAATGGACAAGAACAATTATTCTCATTATTTCTAAAATAATATTTAAGCATCAAATTCCTTGTGAATAGTTTGATATCAGTTAAGACATCTGTAAGCTTATTACTACTTGTGGGGATAAAGCTCAGGCCTTTATTCAATACATTTATATCATAAGCATCCAAATTTCTATTTGAAATGCTCCATACTAGGCAGTCTTCATCTGGTTCCACATCTTTTTGAGGGTGTGCTTTGATTCCCTGTCTATCGACAGTTTCCGTTTCTGCCATCCAAGACTTTCTGAACGGTTCCCCCTTACCCCCTTCTCCACTGAAATGGGAAGAGGTAATTGTTGAAAACCCACATGATTATTATATTCATTACTTATGCTCGCTTTTGATGCAATACTAGCCATAGCATACGTTTTAGGTTGTACTGCCTGTTGACTATTATCATTATCATTTATAGAACCAGTTCATTGTATTGTAGGTGACTGTGTTACTACAGTTTGTGAATTACTACTTATTATATTAGGAACTGCATAAATTTCAACAGTTTCATTATTAATGGTAGAATTTTTATATGCAATATTAATATCACTAGTACCCATATCCACAGTCTTACTGTTCATTCCATTAGTATCAACTGTTCGAGCATTATTGACATTACTGAATGTGGACGTTGCAATCTCTCTGTTGATGCTACCAGCTGTTTGTCTATAAACTTGGCACGGTCTCGGCCAAGTAAAGACATGGCCTAGCCGAAAATCCTGGATATCCCTATCTAATTTTGTTCGTTTTTGTTGTATCAGACATCTCTCATACACCAATATAGTATCTAAAACATTGGATAATGCTTTATCAACCAGTACTGTGGGAAAGTCCAAATATAGAGCTTGTTGTTGCTCTATGATAGAATTTTTAAAGCTTTCCCCTCCTGGTTTAAAAAACTCAAGCAAAAGGCGAATATAATTCATGCTCACCTCGATGTTAAGTTTTTGCCACTTAGCAAGCAGTTCAGGATATTGTTCTCCATAGGTGGGCATTTTGAGTACACGTAAACCTCTTGGGATTATTCCTTTACTGAGACATGCTTAGAAATGTTGCCGCTGTGCTGTAAGTCACTTAAGCTTAAAAGAGTCCACTTCAAACCTTTCCATTGCCATACGTAGCTGCTCCAGAACATCGGCATCAGTGGATTCAACTACTTCAATGTTACTACCCCCATATAGCAGTAATGGATTAGTATCACTTTTCATGCATGTAACAAATCTTGTAGACAGGCATTCGCCGCTATTAGAAGTTATACTTGCTCTTATTTCATGTCTATCGATATTATTACCATGCACTTTCGAATTATTTTGGATGATAGAATTTGCTACAGTCACTTCTGCTCTTATATGCAATTAGGGTAAAATATGAAAATAATGCCCCAGCCAAACATGTACAGCATAATGGTAGTGAGCATGTTTTTAGATTTATGGTTATTGATGTATATCAACCTATGATTAGGGAAGGAAATGTGAGGAATGCTACAGAGAACAAAGACGTTAAGTGGATTATTAGAATGAGAGCAGATAAGGGCAAACGCCTTAATGAAAGGGCCTCACTCAGACCTATTCTGAGGACCAGATGAGTTACCATCAAATAAGATTAAGGCCTTTGCTGTATATGTTTTTATCATCCCATTTATATGTTTGATATGCATTAATATTTAGATCCATTTCCCACCAACCTGATTTACTTGCACTACGGCTGTATAAATTGTTTGTTATATGATTATTTAGCTCTCTGATGACATTTGGTATTGTGCCATATCCTAGTTTGACATATTGTGTATTAATAGCATACATGCATGTGGCTTATGGTGACCTGTAGATGTTCAACATCTCTGTGAGCTACATTGCATTATTTGATACACGCTGGTGTTAAGTCGGTATGATGCTTTATTGTGATGATGCCATGTTTTCATACATTTAGTTTATACAACATGACATAAATTCTGTTTATGTCGTATTACCTAATGTTGTAGTAGAGTTTTGGTTATATCATGCAAAGTAATAAGGTTTTATACATATATATGTAGATTATAGTAATCCATACATTTTCATATATATTTTTTATATTTTTATGAGCTATAATGCATTATTTGATGTATGCTGATGTCAAGTCGGTGTGATACTTCACTATGATGATGCTATATTTTATGCATTTAGCTTACATGATATGGCACAAATTTCCTTGCTTACATCATATTTTCCAATAATATAGTAGTGTTTTGGCTATATTATACAAAGTAACAAGGTTATATATCTTCATTTATGTTTATACAGATTATAAATGGACTTGTTTATTTCACAGTATGGGTAACGGAAGTTTTGAATTCAAGTATCCGTTACAAAATATGTATTTCTGTAATTGGACAAATTTCTCCACTAGATATATTAAAGTGGCTGATAGTTTAGTAATTGATTAGTTTTATGGTGAATAAGTATGTAGGATGGATGTATTTATTTTCTATGAAAGGTTAGTGAGTGTTTTATTAGAAATTTAAAGTAAGACACTAACAGAACTTTGTATTTTTAAAAGTTAATTGGATAATTGGTTTAATACTACATGATTGCTATATAAGCAACTGTTTGTGTATTTGAAAAGTTTTATGGTCTGATGAAGCTGGCAGTGAAAGCGCTTACCTAGTGCATGTTAAATAAAGACTTTTTATATTTTTTAAACTACGAGACTGGATTATTGCAAGTTCGGTGGTTGCCTCTTGTTGCTTTTCGCATTTGGACTTTACACATATTTTCTTCAGACTAGCGGAGAGGCATTTGCTCTGGTGGGTGTATTCGTTTTTGTTTGTTCAAATAATACAGACCCAGATAACTCATACTAAAATGTAAAACCTACTCAGACTCAGTGTACATTCCCAATATACTACCAAATAAATTTAGTGAAAACTTCACTCTGGAGTTAACTATTCAAGCTTTGTGATCCTTGTATCTTAACCTACCCCCGATCACCACTAAAGAACATGTACTGAAAGTGCTATTCACAAACACTTCCTTCATGGGACCAGAAAACATATTGGTTTGTTTGTTAAACTGTATTAAACATGTCCTGACAGAACCTTTCCATAAACTGTTTGTCTTGTGCCTGGCTCAGTCCCAGAAGTATATTGCATATAACTCTAATGATGCCACTCCATGAAGGTGGTCCTACTACTGACCGCAGAAACATCAGCCTGATGAGTCTCATTTGTACGGCCATGGGGCACATAATTATTGACTCAATTAACATTGACATTAAAATCTTGTCAGGCTAGATCTGCAGCAATTTAGTTTCATAAAAGGAACATCTTGTCTAATGAATCAGGTAAAGTTCTTTGTATAGGTAACACATGCTTTTTACAATGGCTACACTGTACACACCGAATGCCTTGATTTGGCCAAAAGATTTGATACCATCCCCCATTCTATTGTAAATGAATTACAAATAAACAACTGTGTGGTAAGAGGGATAGGAAATTGGTGAAAAGACAAAACTGACAAAGTGTGGGTGTTGTACGCAGCATTAGAGAACATGAAAGTGAGAATACTAGCCCCAAGGACTCAGCGCTAGGACTTCTTTTATTCATTATTTACTTCTCTAACCTGCAGAATAAAAAACAAGACTTATGGCTTACCAAGTCTGTGGATGACTGCAAACTGAGAGTCATTGTCAAACTCTGACAGAAGTGCTCCAGCAGGAATTAACACTTACAAATTCCTGGCATATTGAAAAGGGCTTAAATTAAATACTAAAACATGCAACATTTGGCATAAAAAAGGGATCATCTCCCAGGCTCATGCTTACACTTTTCAAGGGTATCAGAACTTGTCTGAGATTTGGGATGCATGGCTAGGCTTAAAAAGGCCCTTGTAGTTGTTAGCCTAGTAAACACCCATGAACCTATGAAAAACATCTCCCCAGCATATAGCATTGAAGATCACCCACTTCAAAATGAAAATGTAGTTAGAGACCTGAGAAGCTAGGTTGATAATCCCACTCCTTTGCTCACCATCTAGAAATGGTTGTTAGGAAATCCTTCTACTTGATGCAGCTGATCACCAATGGAAAATTATGCAGTTCTAAAGATGTTATTGTCCCCTTGTATGCATCACTGATCAGACTAATTCTAAAATACAATGCCCCCTTTAGGATGTACCTTACCAGACAGTCAAATAATTGGAAAGAGTCCAGATGTTACTGACAAAGAGAATTACAGTCTTAAAATCCCTAAGCTAACAGAAAAGTCTGGAAGCATTGCCAACTTTTCTGTGTGTCTTAAAGGC
The DNA here is from genome assembly GCF_019279795.1 of Protopterus annectens. Taxonomy (NCBI): domain Eukaryota; kingdom Metazoa; phylum Chordata; order Ceratodontiformes; family Protopteridae; genus Protopterus; species Protopterus annectens. The sequence goes on from NC_056725.1 coordinate 70,158,304, forward strand.
TTCTCAGAGAAGACCTATTACTTGCCTTCTGAGCACTCAGGAAACCAGTAGTCCAGAATCTCTTGTACTCTCACAAATCAAGCACTCCCTGAAACACCAGAACAAGAGATCTAAACCTGTTACAGCAGATCAATAAAACAAGGCGGAGAGACAAATTCATTCCTCAGCATCTGTCTCACCTTTGGAATAGACACCTTCTATAGGTAAAGTGTGATACACTATCATCCTTCAAATGGGACTTTGATAATTGGAGGGGTATTCATAAATTCACCCTGGGCTTCACTGACCTCTCTCTTTTTGAGAGGAGAGGTATAGTCTAGGGTGGCAACTAACAAATATGACAGACATAAGACTCCCTAGCCTTCAACTTCATATGATTCCTATCTAGTTCTTATTCTTCAGATAATGCATCTTGATCTAAAGCCTGTTTATTTGTTAACTACATAAGTCAATAAGAATAACATTTCAAAATTGTCCCTTGTTCTTGGGCAATTTCCCCCATTATTTTTGGCTTTGTCCTTGATGTTTCAGGAAAGCAAAGACATTGAGCGCTATGGTGTGAGCATGTGTGTGTGTGCGTGTGTGCGTGTATGCGTGTGTGTGTGTGTGTGTGTGTGTGTGTGTGTATGTGTGTGTGTGTGTGTGTGTGTGTGTGTGTGTGTGTGTGTGTGTGTGTGTGTGTGTGTGTGTGTGTGTGTGTGTGTGTGTGTGTGTGTGTGTGTGTGTGTGTGTTTGAATGTGTGTATAAGTAACCCCTGTGTTAACTATAGTGCCATTTCATACTTCTCACTTGAGCCATAGAATGCTTCCTCCTCTTCCTTATTTTTGTTGCTGTGATTGCTTCTTTTATGTGGACACCTACTTCTTATTCAGTTTTGCTATCTTTATTTACCCTATAGAGTGTAAACCCTGGAAGATTGATATAGATTTAATAGGTTTATAGATTAGTAACCCAGTTTGGGTTTGTGAAGGGCTGATCTTGTCTCCTGAACCTGATTGACTTCTTTGAATCAGTCTCCAGAGCCATGGACAAGGGTAAGGTGGTCCACACAGCCTATCTAGACCTTGCCAAGGCCTTTGACACCATCCCCCCACTCTGGAATCATAGATAAACTTACTAAGTTGGGCATTAATCTCTATGTCACCCAATGGGTTGCTAAATGGCTTACTGATAGAACCCACACTGTAAAAGTAGCCGACTCCAAATCCAGCTCCAGACAAGTGACAAGTGGAGTACCTCAGGGTTCAGTCCTGGGGCGCTCTTGTTTGGCATCTACTTCTCTGAAGTACAGGTCAACACTAAGGGACTCTGGCTAACAAAGTTTGCAGATGACTGCAAACTGGGAGCCATTATTGAATCCCCAAATGATGTGGATACTCTACAAAAGGGCCTTACAGAAACAGATGCTTGGTGCCAGAGCCATGGGCTCAAGCTCAATGCCAAGAAATGTATTGTTATCCCCTTTGGGAAAAAACATGTATCTATGAATTACCATATAGGTGGCAGTACACTAAACACAGAAAGTGTGATAAGAGACTTAGGGACACAGGTGGACAGTGGTCTCACCTTCGATAACCACATCGCCACAACAGTCAGGAAATCCTTCTATGTGACACACCACATCACGAAGGGCTTTTTGTCCAGAAAAAAGGAGGTCATTGTCCCACTGTACTCATCCCTCATTAGACCCATTATAGAATACAACGCCCCATTTAGTATGTACCTCTCAAGACATCTGCAACAACTGGAAAGGCCTCAGAAATACCTCACTAAAAGAATCACAGGCCTAAAGCAGATGCCCTATGCTGACCGCCTAAAAAAACTCCAGCTATACTCTGTCACATATTGTCTACTCAGGGGCGATCTCTGCTTAACATACAAGGCCATGTCAAACCCAGAGCTGTTGGACATGCTACACTTAAAGAAATCCCAATCCCTCAGAGCTACATGCTCCAGGGATCTAAACCTTGTCATCACAATAAACAAAACATGCTGGAGGGATAGGTTCCTGACCCAGAGACTCCCCAGACTCTGGAATAGATTGCCCATACATGTCAAGCAGAGTGCCTCTTTGGACCTCTTCAAGAGGAACCTTGATGATTGGATGGGAGAAAGGAAATTCACCCCAGGGATCACGTCAGTCGCCCTGCTAGACAGGGGTCCAGGAAAGTAAATAATGTGGGAAGAAATAGCCAGGGAATTGTTATGGCTAGGCTTGTATAGGCCCTAGGGCTGATAGCCTCGTACCAACCTATGAACCTATGAACCTAAGTACTAGGCTAACTGTCCTTGTGAGCCATTTTAAGCCTAGCCAATTATCCCCTGTGAGATTCAAACCCTGTACCTTATGTTTATAAGGCAAACACCTTAACCATTAGGCCACCCCCCCAACCATATCTTACTTGGGATGTTCTACATGCCAGAAGAAGTCTTCTGTCAATAATATTGTTCTAGAAGGTCGTTACTTGGATATTTGAGTAATTTAATAATTACTGTTTATTTTCTTGCAACATTGTCTCTTTTTTCTGTCAGTCTGCCTCTCTCTCTTGCTTTCTTTAGAATGTAAATGTGTTTTATTCTTCCTTATCAACTGATCAGTCATTAAACTTGTTTTGCTAATTGTATGATTTTAATAGTAGTCTGTGTTTCCTCTATTGACTTGTATCCCCACATTATTTAAATGTTTGCTATTGAAGCATTTAAATATTTTACTTAAGGTCTTTTATTCCGCTTTATGAATAGATGCAGACTATCACACTATTATAGCTTTGTATCCTTTCAATTGGATTCCCAGTTCTCAGTGAATTCTAAATCCCAAGTTCTATACACCTACTTTAACCATAGTTTTAACCTGCATTACAGAGCATCCCATTCCATCCTCACCATGGACATGTAGTATGCCAAAGACAGGTTCCATGTACACTGTCATTCTAATAATTGTTTTACATAGCAATATATGGCATTAAGAAGAAGAATTATCCTGAATGGATGCATGGTATCTGTCCAGTCACCATGTGGGAGCTAAAGTAAAGATTCTAAAAGGTAAACATCAAGCCCATATTATGTTTCATTACTTTGCCATTTTGATATTTAGAAGTATCTTACAATAGAAATCTGAACATTTAAAGAAAAGAATGGGGCATAAATTGTTAATGGAAAAAACAATTTAACAAGAGTACAGTGGCACCCTTAACTAATATGTCCTGGTTTATAAATGCTTGTTGAAGAACACTTTTAAATGCTTATTTAATGATGCACAGTTGGTTGTTGTATTTAAAATGATGTTTTTAATTGACAATATAGCATAAATGGTACCTGTAATTTATTTATGCTTTCTTTGGTTTGTTTAATAAATAATATGCCAGGATTTTTAATGGAAATTTTTAGATGATTTTTTGCAATTAGCTGTTAGCAGCTTTGAGTGGCTTCTTTTCCTGTACTGTAGCTGTGATTGGTGATTTAGAAATAATAAATAACCATTTTCACAAAGAATTCTCCAGTACTGATGACATTGCTAGCCTAGTCAATTGTTCCCAGATGTACAATGACATTCAGCTTCCTTCATCATGCAACTACTTTAGCAATTCTCACCGGGCTGGCCTAATGTGAAATATAGTCTTAGACTAAGGGCTCAGTGGTGTTCACCCATTTTATGAGGTCCTGTATTATTTCCTGCATTGTACTCTTTTCTGTCCCTCCCATAGCTCCTGCTACCAAAACTTTCATTAGTCATTGTTTATTTTCTCTCTCCCATCTCTCTTCTAATCAGAGTCTGGTATTCGATTTTGCATAGCTGATCCCTTACTATGGACAGATGGATATATGTTATGCCTACAGGTACCTTTCCATTACAGTTCATGTGTATACTGCATTATGTGTCTGGTTTGCATGCTGGTTGGTTACCATGACCACCTGGTATAAGTTGACATCACCCAGCTATATACAGATCAGACTGTATAAAACAGTTATGAGAAGGGTAATCTGGTACTGAGAAAGTGTCTAGAGGTGTGATCTGCTGCACATATGTGGTACACATCTGGTCTACTGACATACAGATCTCTCTTTTTATGATTTTTTTTCCATATAGTATACCAGGATAGCCATTCACATTTTGCTTTATTATGTTATATTACAGAGTGCAAACTGTCATAAATTCCTTATCCCAGTCATGGTGTGCATTATCTCATCACAGGTACTATTATATAGTGCAAATTGGTGCAAGAGATAGGCATCAATTTACTCTCATTAATTTATCACAATGCTATCTACTTTTGTATATGTTGCATGCTGCTCATTTTCCGAATGTTCATACAACACTGTTTTGGAAAATAGATTTCTGATTATAACAAAATGTTAGCATGGGCTGTCATCAGAGGCATTTGCAGTCTTATTTCCAATTTTTGGCTAGCAAGACAAAGAAACAGCACTGTCACCATATTTTTTTTTCTTTGTGCTGGTAGATAGGAAGAAACTGGATGGCACAGTGAGAAGCACTGTCACCTCCCAGAAAGAGGTTCCCTTTTTAAATTACCAGCAGGGGTGCCTTCTGTGTGGACTCTCCATATCCTGCCTGTGTTCATGTGTATAAAGGATTACTCCAGATAAAATCACTTTAGCTAGCAAATCTAGGAGACTCTCTCTCTCTGATGCCCCCCCCTGTGGTTTCAAGTAGTGTATTCAGTTAAGTAAGTAGATGGACAGGTATTTTTGTTCTAATACATTACATTAAACAGTTCAGTCACTTAAAGACAGTTACAGACAATCGTGGGAGGATCCTGGGGAGCTGATTGGAGGAAAATCTGAGAGATGAAAAACAAAGAACCAATACCAAAGCTTAGTCCTTTATTTGAATATTCCTGAAGGACCTGTGAGGGTTTACAGTTCAACACACTTTAGAACCTCATTCTTACTTAATAGGTTTATTTTTATTATTAACAAACATTAAAAATGGGAATTAAACCATAACAGCACCATGAGCAACCACTAGAGAACCTGAGCTTCATCAGGTCCATCTATTAGGGTGGTTTACAGCAAGGTTTATAGTTTTATCACTGAAAATGCCTGTTTTATCAGGCTGTTGACAGACTTTATTAACCTGCTTGTATACAACTAAAACCAAAAACACACGAACTATCTAAAAACAAAAAAGCGAGATAAAGAGACGGAGCGGTACAATATGAACTAACCATTTAATAAGCGCTTTCTGAGTGGACAATGCCTCTCCTTCTTCAGACCAGGTCTGAAGAGGGAGAGGTTGCCCACTTCGAAAGCACTTATTAAATGGTTAGTTAATATCGTACTGCTTCGTCTCTTTATCTCGCTTTTTTGTTTTTAACCTGCTTGCATCACGTGTCACATGTAATAATTTGTTTTGCCTGCTTTTGTAGGGCTCATATTACTTGAAGCACACTTTAAATTACAGATTTTTTTCCCAGTCTGACTTGTCCTTATCAACACTTGCTTCACATGTAATATGAGAGGCTGTGCCCACGTTTACTGTGCATTATGGCATTATGGAAGACTAATTTTCTCTTGTTTGGCAAAAAAAAAATGACAATGCCTGCTTAAAAGAGGCTTGCATACAGGATTAATTTGACCAGCCTCCATTTTATTTCTTGGTAAAGCTAGACATTTTTATAGCAGGGGAGATAGGCATTTAGATCCAGACTAGATGACTCCCATGTTTTGAAAAATATATGAATCCAGAGAAATAGCTTACAGTCTAAACAAGTCACAGTGCTCATTTTACAGAGCTCATAGATGGGTGCAAGTAGGAGAAAATGTAAATACAGTTTGGGACCTCAGAACCTTTTGTATTTTTTTTTGCGCCATCAAGTAAAAATCCACAAAATGGTGAACAAAACATTTACAAAAAATAAGTAACTCACATGTTTCTTTGAGCATATGCAAACTGTCTCTGTGATGTAAAGAATATAGAAGTGTGGAGTGGAGCTTTAGTTTAAAAGTTTTCATTGTACTACAAATTATGGAAATTTTGCTAAATGCAGCCCAAGTGGTTAGAACAGCTATACCTGGTGATTGTGGCTTATCCATAGTGAGAAGTGGGGAGTACCCGAGTGTGGATCTATGGTGTTCCATTCCTGGGTCTAACATCTAGTAAGGGCTCTTCTGTTCAGGTTCTTCCTCACTTCAAGCACCAGGTAGTGAAGTCAGGGCTCTTCTCTTCAGATTCTTCATCTCTTCCGGTTCTAGGTGGTGAAGTCAGTGCAAAAGTGGGCTAAATATCTCTATGCATGGCTAGATAAAGGACTGGAAACTGGGAGAGACCAGGTGGAAGAGCATCTAACCAGACTCCTGAGAGAGAGGGGGTGGTGCTATGGATATGGGGGAAGGGTTATGTCATGTAAAAGGCTAATATTATCAGTCTATAGGTGTCGGCTGTCAATCAAACTAGGAAGATAGTGTTTGACCCCCCCCTTTTCTCAATCTGAACAATAAAAAGGAAAAACAAATTCCAAACCAGTACCAAAAAACATTTTAAACACCTGAAAGTTACTGTCTAAGTCTGTACACATCACAAGATCACAAAAAACAAACTTAAACAGCAACATTCAGGTGTTTGAATATTCTAGCAACTTGCCCTGCATTTAACAAAATTTCTATACTTTTCAGTACAGTAAAAATTGTTATCCCATGGCTCCACTCCACACTGCTGTGTTCTTTGTACCATAGGTGCAGTTTGTCTATGCTGTTATTCCAGGGCCCCACTCCACATTGCTGCATTCTTTATAGCATAGGAATAGTTTTCTATGCTGTTATACCAGGGCCCCACTCCACACTGCTGTGTTCTTTATACCATAGGTACAGTTTGTCTATGCTGTTATACCAGGGCCCCACTCCACATTGCTGTATTCTTTATAGCATAGACATAGTTTGTCTATGCTGTTATACCAGGACCCCACTCCACACTGCTGTGTTCTTTATACCATAGGTACAGTTTGTCTATGCTGTTAAACCAGGGTCCCACTCCACATTGCTGTGTTCTTTATATCATAGGTACAGTTTGTCTATGCTGTTATACCAGGGCCCCACTCCACACTGCTGTGTTCTTTATACCATAGGTACAGTTTGTCTATGCTGTTATACCAGGGCCTCACTCCACATTGCTGTATTCTTTATACCATAGGTACAGTTTGTCTATGTTGTTATACCAGGGCCCCACTCCGCACTGCTGTGTTCTTTATACCATAGGCATAGTTTGTCCCTGCTCAAAGAATATCTGAGATGCTTATTTTTATTAATGGTTTTGTATAGTCTGCAGTTTACCACTTGGTAGATTTTTACTGCATGCACACAGAAAGCATACACAAAAAAGTACTGAGTTCCCAAACTGAAATTGCAGTGTCTTCCTACTTGGACATATCCATGAGTTACACGAGGTCCTTATAAATGAACACAGTGACTTATATCCACTGTAAGCTAGATCTCTGGATCCATGTATTTTTCAAAAAAATGGGAGTCACCTAGTGTGTCTCTAAGTGACTACTCAACCTGCATATAAAAAATACTGCCTTCTTTAGGAAGAAGAATGAGGACTGGTCACATTAAACATGTATATGAGTCTCTTAAAAGCATGTACTGTAATTCTTTTTGTCAAACAAGACAAGATTAGTCTGTCATAAGTACCTCAGGAAATATTAGCCCCATAAAAGTGGGTATAACCCCCTCATATTAAATGTAATACAAGCATCAATAAGGACAAGTCAGACAGGAAAAAGTTCTGTAATAAAGTTTTCATAATATGCTCCAAGGAATATGAGACCCACAAAGGAAGGCACAGTGCCATATATCTCATGTGATACAAACAGGTTAATAAAGTCTGGCAATAGCCTTGTAAATGCAATCAATTTTGTTGATTAAACTGTAAACCAGTCTACAAGTCACTGTTTTAGATGGACCTGATGAAGCTCAGGTGAAAGTGTTTTCTTAAATAGAGTTCTATAGTGGTTGTTCATGGTGTGTTGCCTTGCTTGAATTCACTTTTTTATGTTTGTTAAAATAAAATTAAATCATTTAACTAAGAATGAGTTTCCACAGGCTGCAGAGCTTGAAAACCATTCCCAGGTCCTTCATGAATATTCAAATAAGGGACTTACCTCTAAGCTTTGAGATTGGCTCATTGTTTTACCATCTCCCAGATGTTCCTCCGATCAGCTCCACAGACTCTCCAACCATTCTCTGTAAGCAAGTAATAATGCCTGACAGGGTATGTGTTAATGTGTAATTAACGCCCGCCCAGAGGTGTTATGAGGCCCGACGCCACAGGCAGAGGGCATCTACACCCCTGGAAGGGCATTAATTACACATTAACACATACCTTGGAGGGCATTATTGTGCTTAGAGAATGGGTTGCTGCAAAATTGTTGTGTTTTACTTGCTTATTTTTTTTTAAGTACCATATTTTTTTACATATTTTGAATGTAAAATAGTTCCTCCGCCTAATGTTTTAAACTTGCTGTAGTATATGCTAATGGTGTTGGAGGAAGCATTTTACATAAAAAATACATAAATAATAATACAGTGCGTAAAAAATGAATAAATAAAACACAACAACATAGAGCCCATTCTCTCTCACTCTCTCATACACACATATGCAGTCTCTTCTGCTTTCAGACACACACACACACACACACACACACACACACACACACACACACACACACACACACACACACACACTCCACACATTCACTAACACAAGATCGGTCTCCCCCTTTCTCAGTCTCTCACACACAGTCTCCGCTGCTTGCATACAGACATTCAGTCACACAACATCACTCTCACTCAATCTCTTACACACACAGTCTTCTCTGCTTTCATACATGCATTCACACACACAAGAATGCTCTTACTCTCTCTCTCGATCTCTCACACATACCCCCAGATTCATGAAGCTTGGCGCAAGGCTGGTGTAAGGCCTGCGCCGGCAGTGCGGCATATAAATGGTGTAGTAGCGCCATATGCATATTAATGAAGGTGCGCTGCTACCACATCCACGTGCATAGGACACGTGCGTGAGTGCATGGGGCGTTACTAAGCTGCAACCGGAGGCGTGTCATTGTCGGCTGGCGATGAGCAACCTAAACTGCTGAATATTATAGCCTGCCTGCAATAGTAATCGCACCTATCAGTGTCCGTGGATAATGAAACGTATGCAAAGCATGCAAGACAGTTCCCGGCCACAGAAAATGGAGAACCAAACAGAAATGCATGCAACATAAGATAATATTCCGTCCATGGAACAAATGATATTTAAAATTGTGTGTCGGTAATGTACTGCACTGTCAGAAGTTATACCCAGTGGAAGTGAAGCGCATCATGTCAGCGTGCCGCCAATACACACATCTAGCCCCATGGGTATGGTCACCAGCAGTTCCACAGTGGTAGTGATAGTACACAGCAGGGCAGTTGTGGCTATATAACAACTGTAAAGAAACCTGACAGTCCAAATTGTATACCAAACACACACAAACATATGTATATTAAAATGTGCTACACACATGAACAGGGACGTACCAGTCACATACACATAGGATGCTATACGTGGAACCGGGATATCCAAAAGTAGAACCCATGCATGCAAATGCAATACGCAACAACCCCAGTATAGCACATAACCTGCACCCATGTCCAAATGTCCACCAAATCCAGCTACCAGCCTTGCGCATCTGTACACCTGCACATAGCGAGTATTCCCCATATGTAGTAGGAAGTATCGTCCTAGGCAGTGTCTGGATTGCAAATATGTATCCCAAGAATGTAAACATCCCATCACAGGTACGTAAATCCAAATGCCCGTGCGTTAATGTTATGGCAAAATGTGTGTACATCCCGCGTGGGATAAGTAACCTGTTGAAACCTCAAAGTTGTGTACACGCCACGGTGTCCATTACTGTACACATCTGGACAAAACATGTATGTGTAGTCACAGTACTGTTCAGTTTCTACACAGGCATGCAATTCATACTACGCAGGATGGAACAGCTGTCCACCATGCAGGTCACCCCACTAGGGTTGCCACCTGTTCAGATGGCCAAGGTGGGACATCCCTTGTAGAAATGTGAGAATTTGCAGGATAAAACATACCCCCGGCCAGTGCAAAGGACAGAAATACACGTGTATGCCAAGATAAAAGCTCATGCCATAGCATTTGAATAGCTTATGCTATCCCAAATAATAGTTATGTGTACCAGATACAAAATGCCTGTATCATGCAACTAGTACAGAAAATAAGAAATATATTATTGTTTTAAAATCACAGGACATTTGCCATGTCTTAGGTGTCATCGCAGGACACAACTGTCCAAAGTGGGACCTCCCCTCACAAAGAGGAACAAGTGGTAACCCTACACCCCACCGAATTATCGACAGTATATATTCAACTCAATCACATACCGACACCACCTCTCAACCTATTACAGCAACAAAACCTGGACAAAGCCCAAAAGGATGGGAGGACAAATAGGGACAGATGTAATTACTGCTCCCACAAGCTTTGAAAGTTCACTGAATAATAGTATGTACATAAGCAGGAATTGTTGTGAAGGATGTGGGGTAGTCCCCAGTATTACAGAGGTCCGTACAAATATACTGTAACAAACCGTCACATATGTTGAATGTACTACTGCATACCCGTAGTTAATTCATAGTTACGTCATGTGCAAAATAATAACCCCCGTAAGAATGAATACAGGAAATAGTCAAATGTGAATGGGAACACCACTCACCGTGGATTATCTATCGTAACCACCCCCACCCATATTATGTATTGCCAACATCATAAGCTGCGGACAGGTGCCCAAACACCTGTGTCTGTAAACAGATTAAATGTACAAAATGTACAATCCCTGTCCATGTGCTTTGTCTGACATTTGAACACGGTCAGGGCAGTTCCGTTCACCAGTCGGACAAGCCTAAACCCAGATCACCACATGAACACCCTGACAATTAAAGACCTGTATGTGTCAGGAATATAAGCCTTTGGGTTCTGAATATCCCTGCAGTGATGAAATATGCAGCATGGGTCCAGAGCAGTAGGGAATAGGGAATGTGTAACATATAGTACCGCATTCTTCCCAGCAGGAGAATGGATGCCTGTGACGTAAGTGAAGCGGAGAGGCATATGTTAATGTAGCTATGTACTATGGGTATGCATATAAATGAGTCAGAACACCAAACGTATACTGGTTACAGCATCCGGCCAATGTGAATGCAGTCCCAGTTGAACAATGACTACAGCACATATAATGTGAAAGTGTAATGAATGCGTCTGTGCTGTACAGACAGTTAAATATGTAAAGGTGAACGTGCGCTTCGCAAACGTCCGTTAATAGGATTACAGATAAGTACTGGTACTGTCACAAGTAATAAAGCCCACGTAAGCACAAGGACTTAGTAAACATATGTAACCCATAATAAAGATATGTATGCTCGCCCGCGTGTAACCTACAATAAGGAAATGCAAGTGCACCTGTGCGTGTGTGATCCGCTCACAGCATAGTAAATAAATGCTGTTTCCCCCACGTTAGTTATACATGGCTCAAACCTGTTAACCTCATAAAGTATGAAACCGGATGAAGCCATGCAAACTACCGGTACATATAGGGACAAACCCCAGATATGTGCCAGAACAAACATAGAAAGTGGATAGAATAACGGGTGTGTCAGTAGCATGGATTCTCCGAAGGGTATGCAGTCGTAACCTGAACTGCTTGCCAGAAATCCCCACTGTAAGTCTCAGATGAAATGCCACTACATTGCCAGATAGACACAGGTTTATGTAAAACACAGCGAAGATAAAGGGGCAAGCAGCTGTACACTCAGCGACAATCTGTATAGTGGAAAGGTATGGTATGGATATAGATATATGTGTATACACATAATCCACAGACGTAAACCAAAGCAAGTTATGAAATGAGGATTGTACATGTATATATGTATACACAACAGACTCATGTCCCGTAGATATGACATATGTACATAAATAGGCAACGTTACATCTAATATGGGTAGACAAACAGACATGCAGGAAAGGTGAATAAACCGCAGCATTCAAAAACATTGGCCAGAAAGTGACAGTCCAGCAAGTTCTACACTTTAAACATGCAGATAGGTGTCCATTGCAGAACTCCATAAATTGGAATACGTAGTGTCAACTGACATTGACGCAAAAGAAGTGACCGCAGCAAATACGAAATAGCTGTACATGCAACAGTATTAATTGCAAGGGTGATGACACATGTGTCGATAGAATGTATGACGTACGAACTGATATCCTGAGAGTGGGGAGTGCATATAAGTGTCTCCACACTTCAGTAATGCACACATTAAAAATGTGTAATGGATACTGTAGAGGGTTGTCAGGTATGGGAATCATGGTTATGCAGATATGGGCCTAGGTGTTGTTTGGCAGGGATTTCGTAGGCCCACCCTGCGGGAGTGATGTGGTTATAGCACATACCTATATCCCCAGTAATGGGGCAAACCATCTACTGGATATTGCGGAAACCATTCTGGCAATATGTAGGGCCCTATATCAGTGTCATGTAGGTGATAATCATGGATGGACATGCGTACGACCAAGATGGTACCCATACCTGGCAGACTGTCAGAATAACACAGCTGCACTAAGGCATAATACATGAAATACAAATAGGGACTATATTAGATGTACCCCAGACAAAGTCAGAACGTGGTGAGAATACTGACGTACCCATGAATACAGATGTTATGAGTGCTACTAATCATGTAATGGAAATGTCAGTCACTATTATCTACCGCACAGTCCGTAATGCCTTGCCAGCAATGTACCAGAAAGGCACATCACTATGACAAATGTAACAAGGTCAAACATCAGGGTGTTTACCCATAATGTGTACAGGTTAGGGGTATGAAGATAACCTGTCCAGAATACATGTACAGAACCTGTGATACTAGGTGGACAGGTGAGAAGAAAGACATCAGGACAAATGAGAAAACATGTACAAGTCACATGCATGTACACCGACAAATGTGAATGACAACGTATGCCCTGTGAATGTCAATGTGGACAGTTAATAGACACAAACGTAATGTGTCCCTCAGGGTGTCATGCAGTGTCACCGTAACAATGTCCAGTCCCCCAGACACGTACGTGAGCACTGCCACTGACGGAAAGCACAAATACCGGCGCACACATATGGCACATGATAGACCAATTAGTGTGGATAAGCAGCTGTTGGCCTGTGTGAGGAATACAACTGTCTGGGTGGGTGTGTCCTGCAATATAAATGTAATGGCATGTGGCCTGTGATGCTGCCATACAGTGTGTGTATTGGTGTCAGAAAGTTGACAGTGTGTGCATTGGTGTCAGAAAGTTGATATTTTGTTACAGACACATACTCCACAACTGTATAGATTTACGATGAATGTGCAGAGTTCTGCCTCATATGTTGGGTGTGTTCCACGTAACAGTAACATTCTGGCACTTCCATGATAACTGAAGACATGAAATGATGACAAACATGTGCGTAAGACACCAAATCTGACAGAAAAGCCATGCTAATGCAAAACCTATTATTGTGCCAACTATTTACATTTGTAAGAGCAACATGTCAATACTGCCCCTATGTGTCCCACTATCAGATAAGGCCTTGTCCAGCAACTTTCTCTAGGAGGTGGAGTGGTATGAGCAGAAACAGATACATGTGTGAGGAAACAGCAATATCGACTGCAAGATAACGCAGAAGGTATGACATGCGCTGCAGTAGGAAGTGCAGTACTGTCCGCAGGTATGTACTGACATTGCAAATGACACAGCGGTCTACATGAAGAACCTTTAGGGCTGTCACCTTTACAAATGATGATACTGGGACATACCCACAGCCATGCACACAGCACAAATAGACATACACACATCAAAACTAGGCCATGATACATGAAGCCTCCGGTGTGTACGAGTACAGTGAGAGTACAGCAAGGATAGATGTCTGCCAAGATATACATCAAACGCCTGTAAGTGTGTGTAACACCACCCGTAACACGGACGTTGCATGGACAATGTTGGGAGTTGCAACATACCCCATTGGTATGTGAAAGCTATGCAAATATGCGATATATAAAACAGTCAGCTGCCCATGCAAGAGCAGGGTTATGGGCAGAAAATATATATATATATATATATAATTATATATATAGAGAGAGAGAGAGAGAGAGATACAGACATACACATGAGGCAGGGCTGGTAATCGAACCTATACATGACTACCCTGTCACACTACAGCATGACGCATTTACAGAACACGCTACCGAGACTACTAAACACAGCAGACACACAGGCATTCTACTAGGTGCGTGTCAACATCTGCAAAGACAAAGACGGCAGCAGGATACGTCTGTATTGCAAAGCGTCTAAAAGCATAACCTGAGTCCCCAGGCAGATGGGAGCATGCACACATACACACACACACATCTGGCAGGCCTGGGAATCCTACCTACACCTAACTACCCTATCACACTACAGCATGACGCATTTACAGAACGCGCTACCGAGACTACTGAACACAGCACTCCCAGAGGCATACTTCTAGGTGGGTGACATCATCCGCAAAGGCAAAGATGCCGATAGGGAATGTATGTGTTGTGAGGCATCTAAAAGCATTAACGTGTCCCCAGGCAGCTGTAAACACACGCACACACACACACACACACACACACACACACACACACACACACTTGGAAGGGCCGGGAGTTGAACACACACCTACCTACTGTAACACACTACAGCATTACACATTTACAGAACACGCTACCGAGATTACTGAACATAGCACTCTCAGAAGCATACCTCTAGGTGGGTGACATCATCCGCAAAGGCAAAGATGCCGATAGGGAATGTATGTGTTGTGAGGCATCAAAAAGCATTACTGTGTCCCCAGGCAGCTGTAAACACACGCACACACACACACACTTGGAAGGGCCGGGAGTTGAACACACACCTACCTACTCTAACACACTACAGCATTACGCATTTACAGAATGCGCTACCGAGATTACTGAACACAGCACTCTCAGAGGCATACTTCTAGGTGGGTGACATCATCCGCAAAGGCAAAGACGCCGATAGGGAATGTATGTGTTGTGAGGCATCTAAAAGCATTACTGTGTCCACAGGCAGCTGTAAACACACGCACACACACACACACACACACACACACACACACACACTTGGAAGGGCCGGGAGTTGAACACACACCTACCTACTCTAACACACTACAGCATTACGCATTTACAGAATGTGCTACCGAGATTACTGAACACAGCACTCTCAGAGGCATACTTCTAGGTGGGTGACATCATCTGCCAAGGCAAAGATGCCGATAGGGAATGTTTAGAGAGTGAGCGGTCTGAAAGCATATTACCGTCCCAAGGTAGATGTACACAAACACGCCAGTGCTGTCAACGGGCCAACTAAATATCTACGGAGCACAACAAACACTGAATAGATATGGGATGCGCCACAGACAGTACACCTTTCGAGAGAGCAACAAGTGTGTTCAATGTAGGCAACCATCATGACATTGAAATTGGACATCTGGTGCCTGGATGACCACCATGGCTATACAAGATGTCAATGGCCATGCCCACACGCTTAGTATCACAGGTCTGTTTGGAATGTACTGTGTGTCCATCTCCACACCGGCGTACTGGGCATGCTCACACACTTAGCTGTTGCAAAGGGCCATCTTGCATGCACACGGAGTCTAATCACGGAGGGGCGCAGTGTGGAATGTATTGTGTGTCCATCTCCACAATGGCGTACTGGGCATGCTCACACACTTAGCTGTTGCAAAGGGCCATCTTGCATGCACATGGAGTCTAATCACAGAGGGGCGCAGTGTGGAATGTACTGTGTGTCCATCTACACAATGGTGTACTGGGCATGCTCACACACTTAGCAGTTGCAAAGGGCAATCTTGCATGCAGATGGAGTGTACACACAAAAGGGCAGAGTAAGGTATAACTGCCCTCACGCACAGGGCGGTCACACATGCAGTGACCTGTACACACACAGCTGCCATCACAGCTGTCACAGGTGCAGGTCACACACGTACACACTGCAGTGTACACTGTAGCTGCCAAGTCAGCACCATGTCATTGGTGAAGCACTACACAGCCTTACGGTCCCACAACACCATGTTGCACATGACCACTGGGCTGTACAGCGGTGTACACCAGCTGTGCAGAGTACACACGTACCAACAGGGATCCAACAGGTGTTATGCATTGCAACGATGCTAGTATACATGAACAGGTCGGCTCATGACGTACCATGGCCCTTACACAGCTGTGACACCTGACTGTTGCTGTACACCAATGAACACATGTCTAGGTCCATCGTACACGTGATTGTGTGGATGTGGGCATGGACTGCACACACAACACATACATACATGGCCTTTGACGTACCTTGTGCATAACACTGGCCCAATCAACGCTACACATGCGAATTGAAGGTGGGCCCATGTCTGTTGAATGCTCACACTACAGGGATTAGCAGTGTTGACCGGGACACACACCCCTGTACTGGTCGCCTGTGGCACCTGTGATATCATACCGCAGTCCATGTGTCATGTATGTCAACACACATGTCCAACAATAGCAATACATACAAACATGGCAACAGGAGACACATGTGACATCTGTACTGTGCATGCAGCAAACATGCATGTGCAGTGGCCGATGTCCATAACATAGTTGCACCTACCTACGACATGCAGACGCAATGCAGACCCATCATTGACATCTGTATACGGTGACATACAAACAGCACGTATGGAGGGATGTGTGTACGTAACATGGTGAGCCACCTGTCTAGAAGTATGTGTGCAGGGGGTGGCTCACAGTTGTGTCACACACCATCCTATCATGCCATGTGCTAACTGTACACTATGTCGCTGTTACGTGACGGTGCTGACATAATGCATACACAGCGGTCAGGTGTTAACAACTATATGTCATATGGCACCTGTAACACCTACAACCTCCTGTGTGTGTATATAGCAGCACATAGCTTTGGTACACATAATGCAATCAATACCGTTGCATGTCCAGCAAACATGTCATCATATGGCTGGTGTATCATTCCCAGCACTGCCATGTGTGTCCGAATGTGTGACCAGGGTTGCCACATATTGTGGGGAATATGTCCCAGTTGCTACACATCCCTGTACACCATTATAGAGAACTGTACATATGTCAGTGTGGGAAGCATGACGTTTGCCGGTGATGTGCATCACACACATTGGCTGTCCGTATATACACATGTGTGGTCACCACAGTGTGTGTGTGTCTGTATGTATGTCTGGTGCTTGGTGTGAGTGTGTATGCTAATATACGGTGGGAAATTATCACTGGCCCCACGTGTTGACTAACCCGTAATGGTGATGCATTGCACAACCCTGTTGATGCCATAGGTCCCAGCCATACTGGCTACCTGTGCATGTCCCTTCTCTGTGACACTTCGCGAGGGTGCATAGTACTGTGAGGGTGATGACCACACAGGCAAGGGTCCCCAGCTGCACATTATGGGGTGTGCGTTATAGTGGTGAACACCCTGTGACTGCGGCCATGTTCACGTACTGTTATGGGTCCTACTGCTGCACAGTGTGGCCTCCAGCTACCAAGTGACACCTCACATCATCATTGGCCAGGCCGCTGTGTACAACCCCTGCACCATGTCACTATACCTGTAATGTGTCCTGCTATGTATGTCACGTCTCTGTCCAGTGTAGCCTGTGGCACCGACCACATGCGTCAGGTGCAGTATATGTGCAGACATCTGTGTCATGTTTGTGTGTCCAACACTCAGGATGAGGGTACATGTAGCATGCTGATATTGCCAGACGTGCCTGTGTGTACTCCACAGTTACACATGGGGGACTGCAAACACTGCTACCTGTAGGCACATGCAAGTACACCATAGGAGGGAACCAGGGTATCACAACAAACATGCTGCTACAGATGTAATCGAGACACATACCGTGAACACATCACAATGCATGCTGCACCTGCACTACATGGTGTGACCGGTGCAAGTCGACAGTACACAAACCTACATCACATACACAACTCAGTATTCACACACAACCACAGCAACATACACATCCCTCACTATGCATACACACCTCTCACTATGCTGTTCACCCTGTGCATCAGAATATTTGTGCATAACCCTGCACCGATGGTGTGGATGACAGGGATGCGGCACAGGCTTCATCATATGCACAGGGTGATATGTTTGCCAGGGGCATAGGCTGCACCAATGGATAACATCATGTGTGTGTGTAAGGGCCAGTGAGTTGACTGGACATATCTGTGCAGAATGCATGTGGGTGTTGTGGAGCCCTACAGTTGTGTTTGCTGTGTGCATGTATGTGTGTACACAGTTCTGCCATTTGTGATGCCTACACGGGGTATAATTGACAGCCCCAGATTGTACAGTGCAGGTTCTACAGCTCACTGTGTCCATCCACGGCCATGTGACCTGTGCCTGCTGGGGTTGCACGGGCACTACCAGGTGGAGGTACAGAGTGGCTACTGTCCGACGACACATGTCCACTGGAAACGTGTCCCCGCTGAGACCGTCCAGGGCCACGTCCACGTGGCCTGCTGTGTCCTGGTGTTAACAGCGCAGCAGCAGCTGCACTGCTACTGGCACTATGGGAGCGGGCATGTGAGGTGGCACGGTCACGTCAACCTACACTAGGTGATGTTGCTGGCCTATGTCCACGTGGCCTATGCCTCACTCCTACCAGGTGTTCCAGCACAGACAGCTCCCGCTCATGGATTGCCATGCCTCGGTCAAGGATACCGATCATTTCACCTAGTCGCCTATCCAGAACATTAACAATCTGCTGTTGAGCATTCGCCAATGCCTGGATGTTATCATTTAGGGTGTGGATAGCAGCCCTCTGCAGCCTCTGCCCTTCTCTCTTCTGCCATTCAGCACGTGCCTGTGCCACCATTACAGTCTGGAACATGCGTCTGTTGATACCAGCTGCTGCTCTCTGTCCTGCAGGTGCATGTTTGCCAGAGGTCCTCCTACGAGCAGCACCGGCCACATGCCTGTGTGGCACATCTGCAGTCATTACACTGACACCATGGTGTGCAGACACACCTTCTGTAACCACCACACGTTCCTGTCCCACGCCAACAGACGCTGACTGTCCTTCCTCTATGGCCACCGGTGATGTGGTATGTGTTGGCAGCAGAACTGTGTGCGGGGAAGAGGGGGACATAGCTGGGATAGTAACCATTGGCACAGATTCAGCCCCTGACAACCCTGCCTGTATCTCATGCATATGTTCATCACCACTAGTATCTGTGGGGACCCTAACATCAGATGGACTGCAGGAGGGTAATGCACCTACATCACCTGTGAATGCAAAGAAATACTGTAAAGTACAATAGACACAGACACAGACACACACAGACACAGACACACACACACAGACACACACACACACACACACACACACACACACACACACACACACACACACACACACACACACAGACACACACACACACACACACACACACACACAGACACACACACACACACACACACACACACACACACACACACACACACACACACACACACACACAGACACACACACACACACAAAGACACACACACAGACACACCATGCATGTGATTTGTCAGATGGCATGCAGCATGCCTGCGATGGAGCAGAGGGCATGCAGCTCAGACATTAATAGTGTTAGTAAGCATACCTCCCTGGGGTGCACACTACAGCAAGCAGGTGTCATATCAGTAGCCATGCAGGTCACACAATCATGGTAGTATGCATGCATCTCCGTGATACACCATGTGGGCCAGAACAGGACAACAGTACACGTCTGACGTGTCCTTGACATGTAACTCCTGCTTTTTAA